>NC_069503.1:1137449493-1137644605 GCF_027579735.1 Bombina bombina | reverse complement strand
GTCACGGGTGTGTAATCAATTTTTTTTCTAATTTCACGGTTGCAAATAAGATCTGTGGGTTTCTAAAATCAATGCCTTTCCTGTAATCTTTTATTCAAAAGAATGACATATCTCCTCTTTCATGCTGTTGTTTCGGTTGAGCCTCCGGGACCCTCGTATTAAAAAGGCCTGAGCATAAATAAGTGTCACGGCCCCTATCTCCTCTTTCATGCTGTTGTTTCGGTTGAGGCTCCGGGACCCTCGTATTAAAAAGGCCTGAGCATAAAATAAATGTGACGGCTGTGTAATCAATTTTTTTTTCTAAATTCACGGTTGCAAATAATGATCTGTGGGTTTCTAAAATCAATGCCTTTCCTGTAATCTTTTATTCAAAAGGATGACATATCTCCTCTTTCATGCTGTTGTTCGTTGAGGCTCCGGGACCCCGTATTAAAAAGGCCTGAGCATAAATAAAGTGTGACGGCTGTGTAATCAATTTTTTTTTCTAAATTCACGGTTGCAAATAATGATCTGTGGGTTTCTAAAATCAATGCCTTTCCTGTAATCTTTTATTCAAAAGGATGACATTCTCCTCTTTCATGCTGTTGTTTCGGTTGAGGCTCCGGGACCCTCGTATTAAAAAGGCCTGAGAAAAATAAGTGTTACGGCTGTGTAATCAATTTTTTTTTTCTAAATTCACGGTTGCAAATAATGATCTGTGGGTTTCTAAAATCAATGCCTTCCTGTAATCTTTTATTCAAAAGGATGACATATCTCCTCTTTCATGCTGTTGTTTCAGTTGAGGCTCCGGGACCCTCGTATTAAAAAAGGCCTGAGCATAAATAAGTGTGACGGCTGTGTAATCAAATTTTTTTTCTAAATTCACGGTTGCAAATAATGATCTGTGGGTTTCTAAAATCAATGCCTTTCCTGTAATCTTTTATTCAAAAGATGACATATCTCCTCTTTCATGCTGTTGTTTCGGTTGAGGCTCCGGGACCCTCGTATTAAAAAGGCCTGAGCATAAATAAGTGTCACGGCTGTGTAATCAATTTTTTTTTCTAAATTCACGGTTGCAAATAATGATCTGTGGCTTTCTAAACAATGCCTTTCCTGTAATCTTTTATTCAAAAGGATGACATATCTCCTCTTTCATGCTGTTGTTCGGTTGAGGCTCCAGGACCTTCGTATTAAAAAGGCCTGAGCATAAATAAGTGTGACGGGTGTGTAATCAATTTTTTTTTCTAAATTCACGGTTGCAAATAATGATCTGTGGGTTTCTAAAATCAATGCCTTTTCTGTAATCTTTTATTCAAAAGGATGACATATCTCCTCTTTCATGCTGTTGTTTCGGTTGAGGCTCCGGGACCCTCGTATTAAAAAGGCCTGAGCATAAATAAGTGTCACGGCTGTCTAATCAATTTTTTTCTAAATTCACGGTTGCAATAATTATCTGTGGGTTTCTAAATCAATGCCTTTCCTGTAATCTTTATTCAAAAGAATGACATATCTCCTCTTTCATGCTGTTGTTTCGGTTGAGGCTCCGGACCCTCGTAATTAAAAAGGCCTGAGCATAAATAAGTTCATGGCTGTGTAATCAATTTTTTTTTCTAAATTCAGGTTGCAAATAATGATCTGTGGGTTTAAAATCAATGCCTTTCCTGTAATCTTTTATTCAAAAGGATGACATATCTCCTCTTTCATGCTGTTGTTTCGGTTGAGGCTCCGGGACCCTCGTATTAAAAAGGCCTGAGCATAAATAAGTGTGACGGCTGTGTAATCAATTTTTTTTTCTAAATTCACGGTTGCAAATAATGATCTGTGGGTTTCTAAAATCAATGCCTTTCCTGTAATCTTTTATTCAAAAGGATGACATATCTCCTCTTTCATGCTGTTGTTTCAGTTGAGGCTCCGGACCCTCGTATTAATAAGGCCTGAGCATAAATAAGTGTGACGGCTGTGTAATCAATTTTTTTTTCTAAATTCACGGTTGCAAATAATGATCTGTGGGTTTCTAAAATCAATGCCTTTACTGTAATCTTTTATTCAAAAGGATGACATATCTCCTCTTTCATGCTGTTGTTTCGGTTGAGGCTCCGGGACCCTCGTATTAAAAAGGCCTGAGCATAAATAAGTGTCACGGCTGTGTAATCAAATTTTTTTTCTAAATTCACGGTTGCAAATAATGATCTGTGGGTTTCTAAAATCAATGCCTTTACTGTAATCTTTTATTCAAAGGATGACATATCTCCTCTTTCATGCTGTTTTTTCGGTTGAGGCTCCGGGACCCTCGTATTAAAAAGGCCTGAGCATAAATAAGTGTCACGGCTGTGTAATCAATTTTTTTTTCTAAATTCACGGTTGCAAATAATGATCTGTGGGTTTCTAAAATCATGCCTTTCCTGTAATCTTTTATTCAAAAGGATGACATATCTCCTCTTTCATGCTGTTTTCGGTTGAGGCTCCAGGACCCTCGTAATTAAAAAGGCCTGAGCATAAATAAGTGTGACGGGTGTGTAATCAATTTTTTTTTTCTAAATTCACTTGCAAATAATGATCTGTGGGTTTCTAAAATCAATGCCTTTCCTGTAATCTTTTATTCAAAAGGATGACATAGCTCATCTTTCATGCTGTTGTTTCGGTTGAGGCTCCGGGACCCTCGTATTAAAAGGCCTGAGCATAAATAAGTGTGACGGCTGTGTAATCATTTTTTTTTTTAAATTCACGGTTGCAAATAATGATCTGTGGCTTTCTAAAATCAATGCCTTTCCTGTAATCTTTTATTCAAAAGGATGACATATCTCCTCTTTCATGCTGTTATTTCGGTTGAGGCTCCGGGACCCTCGTATTAAAAGGCCTGAGCATAAATAAGTGTCACGGCTGTGTAATCAATTTTTTTCTAAATTCCGGTTGCAAATAATGATCTGTGGGTTTCTAAAATCAATGCCTTTCCTGTAAATCTTTTATTCAAAAGGATGACATATCTCCTCTTTCATGCTGTTGTTTCGGTTGAGGCTCCGGGACCCTCGTATTAAAAAGCCTGAGCATAAATAAGTGTCACGGCTGTCTAATCAATTTTTTTTTCTAAATTCACGGTTGCAAATAATGATCTGTGGGTTTCTAAAATCAATGCCTTTCCTGTAATCTTTTATTCAAAAGGATGACATATCTCCTCTTTCATGCTGTTGTGTTTCGGTTGAGCCTCCGGGACCCTCGTATTAAAAAGGTCTGAGCATAAAATCAATGCTTTCCTGTAATCTTTATTCAAAAGGATGACATATCCCTCTTTCATGCTGTTGTTTCAGTTGAGGCTCCGGGACCCTCGTATTAAAAAGGCCTGAGCATAAATAAGTGTGACGGCGTGTAATCAATTTTTATTTCTAAATTCACGGTTGCAAATAATGATCTGTGGGTTTCTAAATCAATGCCTTTACTGTAATCTTTTATTCAAAAGGATGACATATCTCCTCTTTCATGCTGTTTTCGGTTGAGGCTCCGGGACCCTCGTATTAAAAAGGCCTGAGCATAAATAAGTGTCACGGCTGTGTAATCAATTTTTTTTTCTAAATTCACGGTTGCAAAAATGATCTGTGGTTTTCTAAAATCAATGCCTTTCCTGTAATCTTTTATTCAAAAGGATGACATATCTCCTCTTTCATGCTGTTTTCGGTTGAGGCTCCAGGACCCTCGTATTAAAAAGGCCTGAGCATAAATAAGTGTGACGGGTGTGTAATTAATTTTTTTTTCTAAATTCACGGTTGCAATAATGATCTGTGGGTTTCTAAAATCAATGCCTTTCCTGTAATCTTTTATTCAAAAGGATGACATATCTCCTCTTTCATGCTGTTGTTTCGGTTGAGGCTCCGGGACCCTCGTATTAAAAAAGGCCTGAGCATAAATAAGTGTGACGGCTGTGTAATCAATTTTTTTTCTAAATTCACGGTTGCAAATAATGATCTGTGGATTTCTAAAATCAATGCCTTTCCTGTAATCTTTTATTCAAAAGGATGACATATCTCCTCTTTCATGCTGTTATTTCGGTTGAGGCTCCGGGACCCTCGTATTAAAAAGGCCTGAGCATAAATAAGTGTCACGGCTGTGTAATCAATTTTTTTTTCTAAATTCACAGATGAAAATAATGATCTGTGGGTTTCTAAAATCAATGCCTTTCCTGTAATCTTTTATTCAAAAGGATGACATATCTCCTCTTCATGCTGTGTTTCGGTTGAGGCTCCGGACCCTCGTATTAAAAAGGCCTGAGCATAAAAAAGTGTCACGGCTGTCTAATCAATTTTTTTTCTATTTCACGGTTGCAAATAATGATCTGTGGGTTTCTAAAATCAATGCCTTTCCTGTAATCTTTTATTCAAAAGGATGACATATCTCCTCTTTCATGCTGTTGTTTCGGTTGAGCCTCCGGGACCCTCGTATTAAAAAGGCCTGAGCATAAATAAGTGTCACGGCTGTCTAATCAATGTTTTTGTGTAATTTCATGGTTGCAAATAATGATCTGTGCTTCCTAAAATCAATGCCTTTCCTGTAATCTTTTATTCAAAAGGATGACATATCTCCTCTTTCATGCTGTTGTTTTGGTTGAGGCTCCGGGACCCTCGTATTAAAAAGGCTTGAGCATAAATAAGTGTCACGGCTGTGTAATCAATTTTTTTTCTAAATTCACGGTTGCAAATAATGATCTGTGGCTTTCTAAAATCAATGCCTTTCCTGTAATCTTTGTTCAAAAGGATGACATATCCTCTTTCATGCTGTTGTTTTCGGTTGAGGCTCCGGGACCCTCGTATTAAAAAGGCCTGAGCATAAATAAGTGTCACGGCTGTCTAATCAATTTTTTTTCTAATTTCACGGTTGCAAATAATGATCTGTGGGTTTCTAAAATCAATGCCTTTCCTGTAATCTTTTATTCAAAAGGATGACATATCTCCTCTTTCATGCTGTTGTTTCGGTTGAGGCTCCGGAACCCTCGTATTAAAAAGGCCAGAGCATAAATAAGTGTGACGGCTGTGTAATCAATTTTTTTTTCTAAATTCACGGTTGCAATAATGATCTGTGGCTTTAAAATCAATGCCTTTCCTGTAATCTTTTATTCAAAAGGATGACATATCTCCTCTTTCATGCTTTGTTTCGGTTGAGGCTCCGGGACCCTCGTATTAAAAAGGCCTGAGCATAAATAAGTGTCACGGCTGTGTAATCAATTTTTTTTCTAAATTCACGGTTGCAAATAATGATCTGTGGGTTTCTAAAATCAATGCCTTTCTGTAATCTTTTATTCAAAAGGATGACATATCTCCTCTTTCATGCTGTTGTTTCGGTTGAGGCTCCAGGACCCTCGTATTAAAAAGGCTGAGCATAAATAAGTGTGACGGTGTGTAATCAATTTTTTTTTCTAAATTCACGTTGCAAATAATGATCTGTGGGTTCTAAAATCAATGCCTTTCCTGTAATCTTTTATTCAAAAGGATGACATATCTCATCTTTCATGCTGTTGTTTCGGTTGAGGCTCCGGGACCCTCGTATTAAAAAGGCCTGAGCATAAATAAGTGTGACGGCTGTGTAATCAATTTTTTTTTCTAAATTCACGGTTGCAAATAATGATCTGTGGCTTTCTAAAATCAATGCCTTTCCTGTAATCTTTTATTCAAAAGGATGACATATCTCCTCTTTCATGCTGTTATTTCGGTTGAGGCTCCGGGACCCTCGTATTAAAAAGGCCTGAGCATAAATAAGTGTCACGGCTGTGTAATCAATTTTTTTTCTAAATTCACGGTTGCAAATAATGATCTGTGGGTTTCTAAAATCAATGCCTTTCCTGTAATCTTTTATTCAAAAGGATGACATATCTCCTCTTTCATGCTGTTGTTTCGTTTGAGGCTCCGGACCCTCGTATTAAAAAGGCTGAGCATAAATAAGTGTCACGGCTGTCTAATCAATTTTTTTTTCTAAATTCACGGTTGCAAATAATGATCTGTGGGTTTCTAAAATCAATGCCTTTCCTGTACTTTTATTCAAAAGGATGACATATCTCCTCTTTCATGCTGTTGTTTCGGTTGAGCCTCCGGGACCCTCGTATTAAAAAGGTCTGAGCATAAAATCAATGCCTTTCCTGTAATCTTTTATTCAAAAGGATGACATATCTCCTCTTTCATGCTGTTGTTTCAGTTGAGGCTCTGGACCCTCGTATTAAAAAGGCCTGAGCATAAATAAGTGTGACGGCTGTGTAATCAATTTTTTTTTCTAAATTCACGGTTGCAATAATGATCTGTGGGTTTCTAAAAATCAATGCCTTTACTGTAATCTTTTATTCAAAAGGATGACATATCTCCTCTTTCATGCTGTTGTTTCGGTTGAGGCTCCGGGACCCTCGTATTAAAAAGGCCTGAGCATAAATAAGTGTCACGGCTGTGTAATCAATTTTTTTTTCTAAATTCACGGTTGCAAATAATGATCTGTGGGTTTCTAAAATCAATGCCTTTCCTGTAATCTTTTATTCAAAAGGATGACATATCTCCTCTTTCATGCTGTTTGTTTCGGTTGAGGCTCCAGGACCCTCGTATTAAAAAGGCCTGAGCATAAATAAGTGTGACGGTGTGTAATTAATTTTTTTTCTAAATTCACGGTTGCAATAATGATCTGTGGGTTTCTAAAATCAATGCCTTTTCCTGTAATCTTTTATTCAAAAAGATGACATATCTCCTCTTTCATGCTGTTGTTTCGGTTGAGGCTCGGGACCCCGTATTAAAAAGGCCTGAGCATAAATAAGTGTGACGGCTGTGTAATCAATTTTTTTTTCTAAATTCACGGTTGCAAATAATGATCTGTGGCTTTCTAAAATCAATGCCTTTCCTGTAATCTTTTATCAAAAGGATGACATATCTCCTCTTTCATGCTGTTGTTTCGGTGAGGCTCCGGGACCCTCGTATTAAAAAGGCCTGAGCATAAAAAAGTGTCACGGCTGTCTAATCAATTTTTTTTTCTAAATTCACGGTTGCAAATAATGATCTGTGGGTTTCTAAAATCAATGCCTTTCCTGTAATCTTTTATTCAAAAGGATGACATAGCTCCTCTTTCATGCTGTTGTTTCGGTTGAGCCTCCGGGACCCTCGTATTTAAAAGGCCTGAGCATAAATAAGTGTCACGGCTGTCTAATCAATGTTTTTGTGTAATTCATGGTTGCAAATAATGAACTGTGGCTTTCTAAAATCAATGCCTTTCCTGTAATCTTTTATTCAAAAGGATGACATATCTCCTCTTTCATGCTTGTTGTTTTGGTTGAGCTCCGGGACCCTCGTATTAAAAAAGGCCTGAGCATAAATAAATGTCACGCTGTCTAATCAATTTTTTTTTCTAAATTCACGGTTGCAAATAATGATCTGTGGGTTTTCTAAAATCAATGCCTTTCCTGTAATCTTTTTATTCAAAAGGATGACATATCTCCTCTTTCATGCTGTTGTTTTCGTTGAGGCTCCAGGACCCTCGTATTAAAAGGGCCTGAGCATAAATAAGTGTGACGTTGTGTAATTAATTTTTTTTTTCTAAATTCACGGTTGCCAATAATGATCTGTGGGTTCTGAAAATCAATGCCTTTCCTGTAATCTTTTATTCAAAAAGATTGACATATCTCCTCTTTCATGCTGTTGTTTCGTTGAGGCTTCCGGGACCCTCGTATTAAAAAGGCCTGAGCATAAATAGTGTGACGGCTGTGTAAATCAATTTTTTTTTCTAAATTCACGGTTGCAAATATGATCTGTGGCTTTCTAAAATCAATGCCTTTCCTGTAATCTTTTATTCAAAAGGATACATATCTCCTCTTTCATGCTGTTGTTTCGGTTGAGGCTCCGGAACCCTCGTATTAAAAGGCCTGAGCATAAAAAAGTGTCACGGCTGTCTAATCAATTTTTTTTTCTAAATTCACGGTTGCAAATAATGATCTGTGGGTTCTAAAATCAATGCCTTTCCTATAATCTTTTATTCAAAAGGATGACATATCTCCTCTTTCATGCTGTTGTTTCGGTTGAGCCTCCGGGACCCTCGTATTAAAAAGGCCTGAGCATAAATAAGTGTCACGGCTTGTCTAATCAATGTTTTGTGTAATTTCATGGTTGCAAATAATGATCTGTGGCTTTTCTAAAAGTCAATGCCTTTCCTGTAATCTTTTATTCAAAAGGATGACATATCTCCTCTTTCATGCTGTTGTTTTGGTTGAGCTCCGGGACCCTCGTATTAAAAAGGCCTGAGCATAAATAAGTGTCACGGCTGTCTAATCAATTTTTTTTCTAAATTCACGTTGCAAATAATGATCTGTGGTTTTCTAAAATCAATGCCTTTCCTGTAATCTTTTATTCAAAAGGATGACATATCTCCTCTTTCATGCTGTTGTTTCGTTTGAGGCTCCGGACCCTCGTATTAAAAAGGCCTGACATAAATAAGTTGTGACGGCTGTGTAATCAATTTTTTTTTCTAAATTCACGGTTGCAAATAATGATCTGTGGGTTTCTAAAATCAATGCCTTTCCTGTAATCTTTTATTCAAAAGGATGACATATCTCCTCTTTCATGCTGTTGTTTCGGTTGAGGCTCCAGGACCCTCGTATTAAAAAGGCCTGAGCATAAATAAGTGTGACGGGTGTGTAATCAATTTTTTTTTCTAAATTCACGGTTGCAAATAATGATCTGTGGGTTTCTAAAATCAATGCCTTTCCTGTAATCTTTTATTAAAAGGATGACATATCTCCTCTTTCATGCTGTTGTTTCGGTTGAGGCTCCGGGACCCCTCGTATTAAAAAGGCCTGAGCATAAATAAGTGTCACGGCTATGTAATCAATTTTTTTTTCTAATTTCACGGGTTTGCAAATAATGATCTGTGGGTTTCTAAAATCAATGCCTTTACTGTAATCTTTTATTCAAAAGGATGAACAGTACTACCAAGAATACAGCCAATGATGGCCTTAGGAAGACTGAGCCAGAGGTTGGATTGTAGTATTTGTTAGGCTAATCATGATGGCCATGTAGACCACCACCACCGAGAGTCCTGGAGAGTAACAGGGATGATGAGATGATAGTGCTAGAATAGTAGAACTTGAAACAACAGAGTTAGCCATGGGTGTTAGTGCAAAACCGCTTGGCTTTTTTTTGGCTTTGGGTGCGGCTATTCCTGCAGGCCATATAGAGCTGACGAACATTCGTGTCGTATCAGCTATTAAACTAATAAGAACAGTACTACCAAAATACAGCCAATGAAGGGCCTTAGGAAGACTGGGCCAAGGTTGGATTGTAGTATTTGGTTAGGCTAATCATGATGGCCATGTAGACCACCACCACCGAGAGTCCTGGAAGTAACAGGGATGATGAGATGAAAGAGCTAAGAATATAGAACTTGAAACAACAGAGTTAGCCATGGGTGTTAGTGCAAAACCTGCTTGGCTTTTTTTTGGCTTTGGTGCGGCTATTCATGCAGGGCCATATAGAGCTGACAACATTCGGTGTCGTATCAGCTATTAAACTAAATAAGAACAGTACTCACCAAAATACAGCCAATGAAGGGCCTTAGGAAGACTGAGCCAAGGTTGGGATTGTAGTATTTGGTTAGGCTTAATCATGATGCCATGTAGACCACCATAGTAAATAAGAACAGTACTAGCAAAATACAGCCAATGAAGGGCTTAGGAAGACTGAGCCAAGGTTGGATTGTAGTATTTGGTTAGGCTAATCATGATGGCCATGTAGACCACCACCACCGAGAGTCCTGGAAGTAACAGGGATGATGAGATGAAAGTGCTAAGAATAGTACTACTTGAAACAACAGAGTTAGCCATGGGTGTTAATCCAAGGACCGCTTGGATTTATTTTGTATTGGGTGCAGCTAATCATGCAGCCCATATAGAGCTGACAACATTCGTGTTGTATCAGCTATAAAAAATAATAAGAACTGTATCTATCAAAATACAGACAATGAAGGGCCTATGAATGACTGAGCAAAGGTTGGATTGTAGTATTTTGTTCGGCTAATCATGATGGCCATGTAGACCGCCCGTAACAGGATGAAAGTGCTAAGAATAGTACTAATTGAAACAACAGAGTTAGCCATTGGTGTTAGTCTAAGACCACTCAGCTTTTTTTTTGGGTTTGGTGTGCAGCTAATCATTGAATGACAGGATAGACCTGCCACCATTTGGTAGTTGTAACAGGTATGAAAATGCAAAGAACAGTACTACATAACACAACCTACTTACCATGGGGGTCACAGAACATATGTTTGGTTTGTTATATTTTGTAAGGGTAATCATGCAGGCCATATAGACCTCCACCGATAGGGTGAGTATGAGTAACACTATTAAAATGCCTAGGACATTACTAATTAACACAACATAGTTACCATGGGTCGCAGACCAAGAAGCAGATGTCTTATTATTATATTTTGTATGGGTAATCATCCAGGCCGTATAGACCTCACCAAATAGGGGGAGTTACAGAGATTAAAGTGCTAAGAATGGTAGTACTTAAAACACAACCTCGTTAAAATAGTAGCAGACCACATGTCTTATTATTATAATTTTTTCAGGGGTAATCTGCAGGCCATATAGAACTCCCACGTTAGGGGGGGGGACAGGGGATTAAAGTGCTAAGAAAAGTACTAATTGACACAAGCTAGTTGGGTCCAAGAACGCATGTTTGATTATTAGAATTTATTAGGGTAATTATAGATCTAACAAATCTATCTATTCTCTTCTATCGATTCTACCTAACTATCAATCTATGTATATCTATCTATCCTATCTATCACTATCAATCTATCTTCTGTCCGGATGTTTTTGAGACAGCCACTTTGGGAATGTTAGTTGATTTAGACCCATTATGGCTTAAAAGCAGACTCTGCATCAACTATGTAATTTTCCATGGGAGTTTTGCCAGGATCCCCTCCAGCATGCAACAGTCCAGGTGTTAGACCCTTGAAACAACTTTTCCATCACTATTGTGGCCAGAAAGAGTCCTTGTAGGTTTTAAAGTTCTCCTGCCTATTGAATTCAATGGGCGGTTTCGCGCGTTCGCGAACAATACCGGAAGTTCGAGTCCGCGGTTCGCGAACCGAAAATTTTAGTTCGCGACATCACTACTGAAGAGACAGATGTTGATGTGTTTGCTTTTTGGATAAACTTGTCGACTGATCTATTACTTCTTTGATGGTTCTTTTGAATTTGGGCGCATGTGAGTCTAGGTTGGTTGAAGAACGACAGGGCCATGTTTTCTGAGCAGGTTCATCAGACAATGCTGCAGTAACGGCCTTTCTAGGCAAACCCCTTTTGCTAACAAAGGGACTTACATCAGGGATATTGTTTGGAACTCAATTCTGTATTAATGCTGTGCTGTATTAATGTTAGCATTACAATGCACTTAAACACACATGTTTTTTGTTCATCAAACATTCCTTGATTACTTCCAGTTGGAGTTTATGTTTGTAGCTTTTGCGTGTCATGTTCTGTTTTTGCAATAACTTGACTGTTATTCTGTGTGAAGGGATTTACCACAGTATGTCGGCGTATGCTGATTCTTCTATCACTCAGACTCATTTATTCTCATCTGACCCCTGAAACATTGTTATAAAAGCGCTGGGGCTGTAATTGTGCAAAAAAAACAGAACGGCTTTTCCTTGGTGTTGACAAGTTGCAATTTATGGCATTTTTGAATCTCCTATAGAATCTTTGTTGCTTTGTCGAGTATAATACCTGCTATGCTATACGCTGATTTATGTGTGGTGTGGATGAACAGAACTCCTTGTATTACATTAAGTCGTAAGGTTCTAGGAAGGTCTATGCTTTTTACGTGAGCTGAGTTATGTGGATCAGATAAGACCTGTTTACTCCTACTACGAACTCTGTTAATTCAGAGTGAGTTTGTGCGCTGATTTATATTTACCTTAAGGCAGCTCTACTAGCACCATTTTCAGTGTATCTCAGTTAAATATATTACCGAACAACCAGTGATTAGCTCTAACAATGTTGGTGTTGTACCAAATGCTGGAGCCTATGAACATGCATATATCGGGTATATTTATTAAGAAAACATTGAGTATTCACATACATGCATTACCCAGGGTAACCATTTAAGCAGGGTAATGATATACTATTCATCAGTAGCACTCTGTTCAGTACTAGGTTTTGGAAACTAACTTCATGATCACAGCTACCACTATTTTTCTAGATGTATCCTTGGAATGAAAAGTTTTTGCAAACCGTGGGTATAAACACAGGTACCAGCTCCTTCAGTGAACTATATAGCCACACATGTTTAATCATTCTAAGCAGCCCCTGAATATGCATATTCCACTCATATATACTAAGAGACTAATAGATATTCACATAAATGCAATGTCACGGCAGCCATATTTACTCATTTAGGCGGCCACACTCCCCATAAAGTGGTCCTCCAATTCAGTCAGTCACTAGACAGATATTACTGAAAGATTCCTACCTTTTAGCGTCAATACATGCTGAGTAATTTGTGTACTGTTACTTTTCATACTTATCTAGCTGGGGTCTAAAATAAATAAATTTGACTCTTTCATATTAAGGGCAGCTGCCCACGTACCCCTCCTCCTATTGGGGATCTGTGTTGTTTTGTTTAGTATAAATGTTGAAGTTTAGTACGTTTTTATTTTCTTTACTTTGTTAAGGCTGTCCTGTTTATTATGGTTTATGTTACTCAATTAATATAAAAACTAAGAAGTGCAGGTGCAATATGAGATTAATAATCAGGTTAATTGTGGTATAACCCCTCACTGCATGGATATTCCAGTTTATCTCAATGCCTTAATTTCAAAATGACCGGCTACATGTCGCTATGCTTCGTGAATAAAAACTGACATTTCTTTCTTTGTATTTTATGTCAGCAAAGTTTTCACTACTGATATTTGTATCGATACTCAACTTGTTGTGTACGCACGTGATTAATGTACCTGTACCTCTTCAATAAAAAGAATTTAAAAAAAAAAAATTGCATGTGCTCTCTGAATCATGAAAGCTTAATATTTTACTGTCCCTTAAAGTTGGTACTTTTCTGTAGCCCAACGTAAAGTCAATGTGGCTCTTCTTATTACTTCCCCAGCAAAGCTGGGGTTCCTTTTTAGAAATATTTTTGGGGGAACTGCTCACCTAAAGATTTGCCTTTGGTTTGTAACCTCAGTTATCACAATTGTCCCTCTACTAAAGGGTAAAACCCTGACCTAAAACATTCTGGATAATGACTTAAAGAGGCTATGGTTGGTGACTCCACTGCTGTACACTACTGCACACTTGTTAATATCAGTTAGTAGGTGTCCTATAGGATCTAGGCGCTAGTCTTCCAGTAAAGGCCTTACACCATCATTTGTGCTTACTGATGGCAAATCATGTGTAATAGACAGAAGATAGAATTATTCAACTTAATGCTACAATAAAAATGGTGCAACTAAAATAAAGTCTCAATACTGATTAGTCACAAATGTTCACCTCATCTAAAAATATGTTATAAGCTAAGATTAAAAAATATTATAAATAATTACCCCACTACGCCATTGTTTTATTGATTATATATTAATTAAATTAATATATTGCAGATCCATTGCTTTGTTTTCCAATAACCACCGTCTTAAAGCACCTTTTGTTCATAGGACCTTAATGGGACACTGAACCCAATTTTTTTTCTTTTGTGATTCAGATAGATCGTGCAATTTTAAGCAACTTTCTAATTTACTCCTATTAGCAAATGTTCTTCATTCTCTTGGCATGTTTATTTGAAAAGCAAGAATGTAAGTTAAGATGCCGGCCTATTTTTGGTGAACAACCTGGGTTGTTCTTGCTGATTGGTGGATAAATTCATCCATCAATGAACAAGTGCTGTCCAGGGTCCTGGACTTTCTTTTTTTAAATAAAGATTGCAAGAGAACAAAGAAAAATTAATAATAGGGGTAAATTAGAAAGTTGCTAATAATCATGTTTACTAATCAGCTGATCTTTTCACCTGTGCTCTAGTTCAAATATTCTCAAAATCTGGCTTGTTAGGGAGCTCTGAGAAAAGGTTTGTGTGCCGTAACATATATATCTAATTTCTTAAAGGACCATTTAATACAGTAGAATTACATCATCAAAAAATACATAAAAAAGACACAAGTTCAGTAGATTTTTTTTTGTTCTGGTAAATTGCAAAGTTTCCATTAATGTAATCATGAGATAGCTATCACCTAGACTCATATACCTGCATACATATAGTTGCACATAAAAATATTGAGCACAATTTGATAAGGTAACTGTCATACTGACCTATGAATTATTTAATATATTTAAGCCCACAGAGTATTTAACACAGCCAAAAACTCCTTTTGTAAATATTAAAAGTGGTTTAATTTTAAATAAACATAGGGTGTTTCAGTATTAACAGACTGTGACATGTGAAACGTTTTGGTTAGCTTACTGTTTGCATTCTGTAGTATGTTTTTATACAGAGGTTTTACAGGAAGGAAAAATTCTAGGAAAAATACCTTTACATTGTACCTCGTATTTTAAGAAAACTCGTTACATCACTAGAATAAAACAATAAAAGCATTTGCAGCTATAATTATTAACAACTGTGTAACAATTACAGCCAAAAAAGTTACACAGAAATCACTTAGTAACAATTTGCAAAAAATCACAAGTTACTGTGTACATTTTGGCCTTGACTACAAGTGGTGCGCATGAACATAATCGCTGTTCTGCTTTAACACTGCTCACACACAATCAATAGCACTTTACACTACGCAAGATAACGCACACTGCACTATCGAATAGACCTTTACTTGCATATTAAAGTAAAGTGAGCGCTGTACCTTAAGTCAAAGAGGCAGCAATATGGCTTCTGATTGGGCAATACCACCTGATAACACCAAACTAAAAAAAGTCTTTGCTGAGTGGGTGGAGGATTTGGAGACTGCTACTTTGGGGGTTAAAAAACCCCCCCTAGAACGAACAGCAATTTTAACAACTCTGTCAATGATTATCTGACAGGACAATGGAGAGGTAATTTAATTATACAGGGAGCAAATAGATTTGCTGTTTCTTTGCTGTCTCTTAAAGAACAATATATTAAATTGTTTACAAATAGCTTGTTCACCTTTATTTTCTTATTTGAAATAGCTGATTTTATCTATTGTTTCCCCACCCACACTAAACATTTTCTATACTGAAGTTCTGGTTGCACAAAAACCCTGTAAACAAGAAGATTTAGATAACATTTTGCTCCCAGTTGGTGTTTGTGACACAGAGGTACTAAAATGTTCATTTTCCATTGCTCTCTCTAAGTATTGGCCTTTGTGTAAACAGTAAAAAAAGAAGATGAGGACTTGTGTAAATAATTAGACAGAAAACATAATGAGGCTTTCCCAGCTAGATCAACCCATTTAGGGCCAAATTACAAGTGGAGTGCTAACAGTTTCGCACAAAAAAAGGGTTCTATTGCGGGTGTTTGTGTGCGCCCAGTGTATCATTCATATTACAAGTTGAAAGTAAATGAGATCGCTTAAACATAATTGAAGTTAGGATAGTGCATCCTCAGAGCTCTGGTTCACTGTTTCGTATAAACAAAAATACATTACACAATACAGTTAGACTCACAATAACACTATCTAATAAATATACAATACACAGTACAGTTACACACATAATAACACTATCTAATAAATATACATTACACAGTACAGTTACACACATAATAACACTGTCAAATAAATATACATTACACAGTACAGTTACACTCATAATAACACTGTCTAATAAATATACATTACACAGTACAGTTACACTCATAATAACACTATCTAATAAATATACAATACACAGTACAGTTACACTCATAATAACACTGTCTAATAAATATACATCACACAGTACAGTTACACTCATAATAACACTGTCCTAATAAATATACATTACACAATACAGGTACACTTATAATAACACTGTCTAATAAATATACATTACACAGTACAGTTACACACATAATAACACTATCTAATAAATATACATTACACAGTACAGTTACACTCATATTAACACTGTCTAATAAATATACATTACACAGTACAGTTACAGACATAATAACACTGTCTAATAAATATACATTACACAGTACAGTTACACACATAATAACACTATCTAATAAATATACATTACACAGTACAGTTACACACATAATAACATTGTCTAATAAATGTACATTACACAGTACAGTTACACTCATATTAACACTGTCTAATAAATATACATTACACAGTACAGTTAGACTCACAATAACACTATCTAATAAATATACAATACACAGTACAGTAACACTCATAATAACACTGTCTAATAAATATACATTACACAATACAGGTACACTTATAATAACACTTTCTAATAAACATACATTACACAGTACAGTTACACTCATAATAACACTGTCTAATAAATATACATTACACAGTACAGTTACACTCATATTAACACTGTCTAATAAATATACATTACACAGTACACTTACACTCATAATAACACTGTCTAATAAATATACATTACACAGTATACAGTTACACTCATAATAACACTGTCTAATAAATTTACATTACACAGTACAGTTACACACACAATAACTCTATCTAATAAATATACATTACACAGTACAGTTACACACATAATAACACTATCTAATAAATATACATTACACAGTACAGTTACACTCATAATAACACTGTCTAATAAATATACATTACACAGTATACAGTTTACACACATAATAACACTATCTAATAAATATACATTACATAGTACAGTTACACTAATAAATATACATTACACAATACAGTTAAACACATAATAACACTGTCTAATAAATATACATTACACAGTACAGTTACACACATAATAACACTGTCTAATAAATATACATTACACAGTACAGTTACACTTATAATAACACTATCTAATAAATATACATTACACAGTACAGTTACACACATAATAACACTGTCTAATAAATATACATTACACAGTACAGTTACACTCATAATAACACTGTCTAATAAATATACATTACACAGTATACAGTTACACACATGATAACACTGTCTAATAAATATTCATTACACAATACAGTTAGACTCACAATAACACTATCTAATAAATATACATTACACAATACAGTTAGACTCACAATAACACTATCTAATAAATATACAATACACAGTACAGTTACACACATAACAACACTATCTAATAAATATACATTACACAGTACAGTTACACTTATAATAACACTGTCTAATAAATATACATTACACAGTACAGTTACATACATAATAACACTATCTAATAAATATACATTACACAGTACAGTTACACACATAATAACACTGTCTAATAAATATACATTACACAGTACAGTTACACATATAATAACACTGTCTAATAAATATACATTACACAGTATAGTTACACTTATAATAACACTGTCTAATAAATACACATTACACAGTACAGTTACACACATAATAACACTGTCTAATAAATATACATTACACAGTACAGTTACACTCATAATAACACTATCTAATAAATATACATTACACAATACAGTTAGACTCACAATAACACTATCTAATAAATATACATTACACAGTACAGTTACACACATAATAACACTGTCTAATAAAAATACATTACACAGTACAGTTACACTCATAATAACACTATCTAATAAATATACATTACACAATACAGTTAGACTCACAATAACACTATCTAATAAATATACAATACACAGTACAGTTACACTCATAATAACACTGTCTAATAAAAATACATTACACAGTACAGTTACACTCATAATAACACTATCTAATAAATATACAATACACAGTACAGTTACACACATAATAACACTATCTAATAAATATACATTACACAATACAGTTAGACTCACAATAACACTATCTAATAAATATACAATACACAGTACAGTTACACTCATAATAACACTGTCTAATAAAAATACATTACACAGTACAGTTACACTCATAATAACACTGTCTAATAAATATACATTACACAGTACAGTTACACACATAATAACACTGTCTAATAAATATACATTACACAGTACAGTTACACTCATAATAACACTGTCTAATAAATATACATTACACAGTACAGTTACACACATAATAACACTGTCTAATAAATATACATTACACAGTACAGTTACACTCACAATAACACTGTCTAATAAATATACATTGCACAGTACAGTTACACTCATAATAATACTGTCTAATAAATATACATTTCACAGTACAGTTACACGTATAATAACACTGTCTAATAAATATACATTACACAGTACAGTTACACTCATAATAACACTGTCTAATAAATATACATTACACAGTACAGTTACACTCATAATAACACTATCTAATAAATATATATTACACAGTACAGTTACACACATAATAACAGCATCTAATAAATATACATTACACAGTACAGTTACACTCATAATAACACTATCTAATAAATATACATTACACAGTACAGTTACACTCACAATAACACTGTCTAATAAATATACACAGTACAGTTACACTCATTATAACACTGTCTAATAAATATACATTACACTGTACAGTTACACACATAATAACACTATCTAATAAATATACATTACACAGTACAGTTACACTCATAATAACACTATCTAATAAATATACATAACACAGTTACAGTTACACTCATAATAACATTGTCTAATAAACATACATTACACAGTACAGTTACACTCATAATAACACCATCTAATAAATATACATTACACAGTACAGTTACACTCATAATAACACCATCTAATAAATATCCATTACACAGTACAGTTACACTCATAATAACACTGTCTAATAAATATACATTACACAGTACAGTTACACTCATAATAACACTGTCTAATAAATATACATTACACAGTATACAGTTACACACATAATAACACTATCTAATAAATATACATTACATAGTACAGTTACACTAATAAATATACATTACACAATACAGTTACACACATAATAACACTGTCTAATAAATATACATTACACAGTACAGTTACACACATAATAACACTGTCTAATAAATATACATTACACAGTACAGTTACACTTATAATAACACTATCTAATAAATATACATTACACAGTACAGTTACACACATAATAACACTGTCTAATAAATATACATTACACAGTACAGTTACACTCATAATAACACTGTCTAATAAATATACATTACACAGTATACAGTTACACACATGATAACACTGTCTAATAAATATTCATTACACAATACAATTAGACTCACAATAACACTATCTAATAAATATACATTACACAATACAGTTAGACTCACAATAACACTATCTAATAAATATACAATACACAGTACAGTTACACACATAACAACACTATCTAATAAATATACATTACACAGTACAGTTACACTTATAATAACACTGTCCTAATAAATATACATTACACAGTACAGTTACATACATAATAACACTATCTAATAAATATACATTACACAGTACAGTTACACACATAATAACACTGTCTAATAAATATACATTACACAGTACAGTTACACATATAATAACACTGTCTAATAAATATACATTACACAGTATAGTTACACTTATAATAACACTGTCTAATAAATACACATTACACAGTACAGTTACACACATAATAACACTGTCTAATAAATATACATTACACAGTACAGTTACACTCATAATAACACTATCTAATAAATATACATTACACAATACAGTTAGACTCACAATAACACTATCTAATAAATATACATTACACAGTACAGTTACACACATAATAACACTGTCTAATAAAAATACATTACACAGTACAGTTACACTCATAATAACACTATCTAATAAATATACATTACACAATACAGTTAGACTCACAATAACACTATCTAATAAATATACAATACACAGTACAGTTACACTCATAATAACACTGTCTAATAAAAATACATTACACAGTACAGTTACACTCATAATAACACTATCTAATAAATATACAATACACAGTACAGTTACACACATAATAACACTATCTAATAAATATACATTACACAATACAGTTAGACTCACAATAACACTGTCTAATAAATATACATTACACAGTACAGTTACACACGTATTAAAACTGTCTAATAAAAATACATTACACATTACATTTACACTCATAATAACACTGTCTAATAAATATACATTACACAGTACAGTTACACACATAATAACACTGTCTAATAAATATACATTACACAGTACAGTTACACTCATAATAACACTGTCTAATAAATATACATTACACAGTACAGTTACACACATAATAACACTGTCTAATAAATATACATTACACAGTACAGTTACACTCACAATAACACTGTCTAATAAATATACATTGCACAGTACAGTTACACTCATAATAATACTGTCTAATAAATATACATTTCACAGTACAGTTACACGTATAATAACACTGTCTAATAAATATACATTACACAGTACAGTTACACTCATAATAACACTGTCTAATAAATATACATTACACAGTACAGTTACACTCATAATAACACTATCTAATAAATATATATTACACAGTACAGTTACACACATAATAACAGCATCTAATAAATATACATTACACAGTACAGTTACACTCATAATAACACTATCTAATAAATATACATTACACAGTACAGTTACACTCACAATAACACTGTCTAATAAATATACACAGTACAGTTACACTCATTATAACACTGTCTAATAAATATACATTACACAGTACAGTTACACACATAATAACACTATCTAATAAATATACATTACACAGTACAGTTACACTCATAATAACACTATCTAATAAATATACATAACACAGTACAGTTACACTCATAATAACATTGTCTAATAAACATACATTACACAATACAGTTACATTCATAATAACACCATCTAATAAATATACATTACACAGTACAGTTACACTCATAATAACACCATCTAATAAATATCCATTACACAGTACAGTTACACTCATAATAACACTGTCTAATAAATATACATTACACAGTACAGTTACACTCATAATAACACCATCTAATAAATACACATTACACAGTACAGTTACACTCATAATAACACTATCTAATAAATATACATAACACAGTACAGTTACACTCATAATAACATTGTCTAATAAACATACATTTCACAGTACAGTTACACTCATAATAACACTGTCTAATAAATATACATTACACAGTACAGTTACACTTATAATAACACTATCTAATAAATATACATTACTATACATTACACAGTACAGTTACACTTATAATAACACCGTCTAATAAATATACATAACACAGTACAGTTACACTCATAATAACACTGTCTAATAAAATTACATTACACAGTACAGTTACACACATAATAACACTGTCTAATAAATATACATTACACAGTACAGTTACACTCATAATAACACTGTCTAATAAATATACATTACACAGTACAGTTACACTTATAATAACACTGTCTAATAAATGTACATTACACAGTACAGTTACACACATAATAACGCTGTCTAATAAATATACATTACACAGTACAGTTACACTCATATTAACACTGTCTAATAAATATACATTACACAGTACAGTTACACACATAATAACACCATCTAATATTTATAAATTACACAGTACAGTTACACTCATATTAACACTGTCTAATAAATATACATTGCACAGTACAGTTACACACATAATAACACTGTCTAATAAATAATAAATAAATCAAACTGTCTAAACAAAAGGCAGCCAAAGGGATTTAACTTTAAGATACATACATATACATGTCTAAAGATGGGTATGTATGTGTATATATTTATATATATATATATATATATATATATATATATATATGTGTGTTTTTTAAATGTGTGTACAGATGTATTTATATGTGTGTATATATATATATAAATATATTTACACACATATATACACATATAAACCCATTAACACATATGTACACATATAGACATATATAAGTGCATTGGAGCTATATGCAGTTAAGTAGATGAAAACATGTAAAAACATATTTATGCAATATTCATATTTAATAAACTGTTTCACTGTGTATGTACCGTAAATATTTCACATTCCAATGTTCTGCACATAGCAGCATATGTTTTATGTATTTATAAATAGATACTCCTATATATATCTGTATATATCTATACCTATATATAACATAGCAGCAGAACTCCTGAGACGACTAAACTCTTTTTTTTTTTTTTGTCAAGAAAAGGGACGAGCTGAGAAAATGGCTTCCCCCGGCAGCCTCACCTGCTAATAGCGACTGGCCAAAAGAAGAGAGCGGCAGAAAATGGGGCTGGGAGGACAGGCTGCGAAAAAAGCCCTGGTAGGCCAAGAGAGGCAAGGATAGCGACAGAGCGATAGACAAAGGGAAAAGTCTGCATGCGGCAGAGGGAAATGAAAAACAAGAAAAGTCTGTGTGCATAGCTGAGCCGTGCTGCTGATGCCACAGAGGGAACACTGTTTATGTTCGATTTCAGCAAGAGGGGGAAGCTCCTCGTCGCTTTGCTGCGCTTAACCAAGACTCAGGTACAGCAAAAGCCTAAATCGGGAAGAAAACGCTGGTAGAAATAAAAGACCCCACAGAGGGCTGAAAATAAAAAAAAAAGGCACCAGAGTCTGATTTGAATCAAGCATTTGTCCTTTAGGAAAACAAAAATACAATAAATAAATACGTACACAAATAGATCTGTATAAAATACTCAGAAAGCCCCCTTTATTTAAACATAAAAGAATACTTTGAGAAAACCCTTTCCACTTTCACTTTATTTACGTATGTATTGATTTCTAAAACAATATTTTCCCTTTCATTTGGGGAAAAGGTCTGCGCTAGTGGCAGAGGACTGAAAGGGTTAAACAGACAAATGCGCAGACTTTCTGGTCTATCTGCATCTTGCTCCGTTGCTGAGGTGGGAGAGCAACAGCTGCTACTGCTGCTGTTGCCTTTGTTTTAAAATGTAGCTCTGTTAATGTTTGAGAGTCAGCGTGCGACTTGCTGATTCCATTTTGTAGCTGCCTAGGGTTGTAGTGTGCTAAAAATGTGCAGCGTTGCGTAAGTGCTTTGTAAGAGAAAGGCTGTGAGGAGAATGGTGTGTTAAGAGTGTATAAAAGTGCATTGGAGCTAGCGCCTCCTGCTGGAGAAAGTTTGAAAAAGCAAAAGCCTACAGCACCTGGTATTCCCAGGCAGTCTCCCATCCAAGTACTAACCAGGCCCTTTCCTGCTTGGCTTCCGAGATCAGATGAGATCGGGCGCATTCAGGGTGGTGTGGCCGTAGGCAGAGACAGGGCCTGCATTTACTTCTCTTGTAGTGTAGACCTCACCAGACACCTTCCTTGTTTCTAAGCTGCTATTGCTGCCCTTCTACACTGTCATGAGATGCAGGACATATGCAGGACACAGCAATGATGGTACAACTCTATTTTATTACAGAGCATAGCAATACACATCCAGACAGGTTGATTGTACTAAACTAACTGCGACACAGACACCGGACCTAAGCCCCGCCCACATACTAGTGACATCACATCCTGCTCTCATCACATCTTCCCCTTTTTCAAAGGCAAAGCATACATTTGCATATAATAAATAACAAGGTACACCAACAGGGTATACAACAACATTTTTGTTTTTGAACATTATAAAAACAGATAGATTAGAAAACATGAACAAATAAATTACATCCTGACTTGGACATCGGGGTAGACTACCCTAGTCCACAGTGACCATAGGATTATTCTGCCCATACTTCCGGTCACTGTTCTAGCTAAAGTCAGTCCCTGTATCGGGCCAGAAGTTTCCCCACTCTTCCGCTTGATGTAACTTTGCATGAACTGTCCTCTGATACAGAAGATGGTGAACAAGAGTCTGCTGGAGGTAAAGATATATCCCCGCTGTGATCTTGCTGAGGGGAAGGCACCTCTCTTAGAACAGGGGATCCCACCGGCGGTGGTACTGAGGTATCCGGTTCCAGACTCTCAGGTACAGGCTGAAGATGTCTTCGGTTACGGCGTGTAACCGTCCCTCCCTCTGTAAGGACTGTGTAAGACCTTGGTTCTGGAGAGCGGCCCACTACCGTAGCAGGCGTCTTCCATTTCTTCTCATCATCCAGTTTAATTCTGACACTTTGGCCCGCTTTCAGTTCCTGTAAAGGCCTGACAGAATGTCTCCTGTCGTAGAAGAAACGATAACCCTTTTTGGCCTCTTCATCCCTCCTAAGGACTTTGTCATGAGGAATAGGGCCAGAAGGCTTGAAGACACCCACTGAGGGTAAAGTGGTGCGAATCTGGCGCCCTAGCATCAGCTGTGCCGGGCTAAACCCGGTGGCTTGAATGGGCGTCGCCCATTGTTGGCCTGCGGATAATGTGGACTTGACGTGGAATGTACAAAATCATATTCCCTGCTGAAAGCACTGAACTCTGTAGAAGCAAACTGCATACCATTATCACTCACCAGCTCCATTGGAATGCCCCAGCGGGCGAACAAGCTCTTCAGGCGAATGATAACGGCCTGACTTGTGATATCATTCAGGGGTGCAATTTCCAAATACCTGGAATAGTAGTCGATCACAACCAGAAACTTTCTCCCGTGCAGTTCACACAAATCAGCAACTATTTTCTGCCACGGCCCCGCAGGCAGCGGAGTAGACATCAAGGGCTCCCTTCTCTGAGTAGGCCGGCGTTCCCGGCAAAAGGCACATTTAGACACGTGATTTGCAATGTCGGAGCTGATCCCAGGCCACCACACAGCTGTAGCTGCCCTTTCTCTGCACTTTGTAATGCCTAAGTGGCCATCGTGAATCCTGTTTAACATCTCTTTCCTCATGCTGACAGGAATTACAATGCGGTCTTGGAACAGCACCAACACCTCCAGCTCCGTCAGCTGCGACCTCTCTGGCTGGTAAGCATTTAAAGACATCCAGGCTGCCCGGCTCTCGGGCCAGCCTTCTTTTATGTACCTTATAACTTCTTGCAGATCTGTGTCCAAATATGTCTCTTTCTTTATCTCTTCCAGTTTCCTTGAAGAAATGGACTTAGAGGCCAGAACTGAATCTACATACACTTTCACATCCGATTCTGTGGAGGATTCTTCAGCAGCAGCCAGCGGGAGCCTGGATAGTGTATCTGCCACAACCAGTTGTTTCCCCGGCACATGCACTGCCTGAACATTGAACCTGAGCAGTCTCATTAAAAGTCTCTGGCATCTCAAGGGTGTTTTGTCAATATCATAATATCATTGATTAGAGGGACTAGCGGTTTGTGGTCAGTTTCCAGACTAAATTTCTCCAAAACCACTAGATAACGCTGAAAGCGCTCACAGGCCCAAACTGCAGCCAGGCACTCTTTCTCAATTTGAGCGTATTTTGACCTCACGCAGCGTCAGTGTGCGGGAAACAGTAGGCGATGGGCTGTAGTTTGTTGTCATTCAGCTGCAGGAGTGCAGCCCCCAACCCATCACTGCTTGCATCAGCCAACTAACCACTGTCTTTTATGATGGGTCGTTAGAACCCCAGCACTGGGGCAGACCCCAGCAGGGACTTGGCATGCTGAAAAGCTTTTCTTGTGAAGGGCCCCAGACCCAGGCAACGTCTTTCTTAAGCAACTCTGTGACAGGGAGTAAAACTGTTGATAAATCTGGAAGAAACTTGCCACGTAGTCTTACAAGGCCCAATACTCTGTCTCAGCTCATGTACATCCGAAGGCTTTTCATCTGTTCAATAGCACAAATTTTCTCGGGGTCTGGCTTGATGCCATCTCCGTTGATGATATGCCCAAAGTAGCATATATTCAGTTTTCCTAAAATTGCATTTTTCTTTATTCAGCTTCAGCCCAGACTCTTTGATAGCCTGTAGCACACAACTTAAACGCTGATCATGCTCCTCCACTGTAGACCCATACACTAGAATGTCGTCCATGACGACCGCTGTGCCCACGTGGTCACTCAGGAGAGAACTCATTTCCCTTTGAAAGATTTCAGGAGCGGAGGATATCCAAAGGGGAGTCTGCAGAAGCGAACCGACCTACCGGTGTGATAAAGGTAGTCAGTTTGCGGCACTTTGGTTCCAGGGGGATCTGCCAAAAGCCGCTAGAAGCGTCTAATGTGGAAAAGAACTTCGCTCCAGCCAACTTTGGAGCTATATCTTCTAATGTCTGCAGCACAAATCTCTCTCTCTTCACTGCTTCATTCAACCTTTTCAGGTCCACACAGATGCGCACCATTCCGTTTTTCTTTGCAACTGAAACAATGGGGGCACACCAATCAGTCGCTTCAACAACCTCTTCAATAACCCCCATAGACTTCATGCGCATAAGCTCTTTCTCCACATGAGGCATGAGCGGGAACGGGATTCTACGAGGGGTAGAAATACTGTATGGGACTGCGTCCACTTTTAAGTGCTATACGGACAGGTTTGCAGTTCAGTAGGCCCAACTCGCCAAACATATCTTCGGAAATCTCATTCACTCTGGCCACGAGGCCCAAGTCACAGGCTGCTTTTCTGCTCAATAAACTGTTAACACACTGACCTCGGATCACATGCACCCACATGGTAAACTTCCTTTGCTTGTACTCACAGCTGGCAAGAAATTTCCCCACACAAATCAATGCGGCCACCAGGACTATGGACATTTGTAGTAACCTTCGCCAGCTGGGGCTGTCGAGGCAGTTTCATAAATTCAGCAAAAGACATTACAGTGATATCTGCTCCTGTGTCAATCTTAAAATCAACTTTGGCTCCCAATACAGTAAAATTAACTTTCCAATCTTCCTCTGAGCTTGTCCGTTCCACACAGACCCCACAAAAGACACTTCCTGACCCTCCTGGTCACTGTCCACCTGCATCTCCTTAATGTATTCAGTTTTACACACCACTTCAAAATGGCCTATTCTGTTACATTTTCTGCATCTTTTATCTCTGGCCGGGCATATAGTACTCTGATCATGAGGCCGGTAGCACCGTGTGCATCGGCCATGTTGCGCCCATCCACTTCTAGGCCTTTCCAGTACTTTAGATCTACCGCTCACACTGTGCCTTTCACTAGTAGTTTTCCTAGACTGTTGCACTTCATCCACAATACTCTCAGACCTCAGATCAGCACTTTGCTTTTTTCACCAGTTCACTCTGGCGGGCCATCCTAATAGCCCCGTCTAACGTTAAATCAGGCTCTAACTGCAGCTTCAGGGAGACTTCAGCATCTGCAATTCCAATAACTATTCTGTCTCTGATTTGCTCTTCTTTAGCAACACCAAACTCACAGAATTCAGCTAATTCATACAGGCTGCGCACAAATGACTCCACAGATTCTCCCACACGCTGATTACGTTTGTGAAAACAAGCTCTCTCTCATGAATCACATTTCTTTTGGGCACAAAGTGGGCACTGAGTTTATCCATAACTATATCAAAGTTAACTTCTTCCCCTTCTTGGAAAGTAAAAGCATTGAAAACTGGCTCCACATCTTTCCGCATAGAGTATAAAAGAGAATTAACTTGTACTTCACCACTCTCCTTGTTCAGTTTGGATGCAATCCTGAAGCGCTGAAACCGCTGACGCCATGTGGGCCAAGCTGCAGGCTGAGAAAAGTCAAAAGGCTCAGGTGGGGTAAACTTTGACATTGCAATCGATCAGGAACAAAAGCGCAGTCCAGAACTTCTGACACCATGTCATGAGATGCAGGACATATGCAGGACACAGCAATGATGGTACAACTCTATTTTATTACAGAGCATAGCAATACACATCCAGACAGGTTGATTGTACTAAACTAACTGCGACACAGACACCGGACCTAAGCCCCGCCCACATACTAGTGACATCACATCCTGCTCTCATCACATACACAAATAAACATTTCTTCAGCTGCTCAGCAAGGAAACACTTTCACACTCTCCCCTCTCCTGCTGCTGATGCTTTTAGTACCACTTTACTTTACAGCTGCCTGTCACCACCTTGTCAGTATATGGCCGGGTTATAATGCAATATATTTAATAATTATTCTTTAAAACAAACTAAACTCAGGACAAAATTTAGAAACTATTTAGCATGGTTGTTTTTTGGTGGTTGTAGATGTGTAACAGATTTTGGGGGTCAAAGTTAGAAAAAAGTGTGTTTTTTTCAATTTTTTCCTCATATTTTATAATATTTTTAATAATAAATGATAAGATATGATGAAAATAATGGTATCTTTAGAAAGTCCATTTAGTGGCGAGAAAAGCGGTATATAATATGTGTGGGTACAGTAAATGAGTAAGAGGAAAATTACAGCTAAACACAAACACCGCCTGAAATGTAAAAATAGCCCTGGGTCCTTAAGGGAAAGAAATTGAAAAATGGCCTTGGTCCTTAAGGGGTTAAATATCACAATGAAATATCACAGTATGGGTCACTAACTTCCAGACAACTATACTTTAACTATTTAGCCCACAAATGATTCTATACAACTCTAATTAAAACACCAGACGTTATATATATTCTAAATGTAAACAGCCAGTTTATATGCCAGTTTATCTAAGCTGAAATGAATTCTTAATTATCTACAATTAAAGGGACAGTCTACCATTGAATTGTTATTGGTTTAAAAGATACATATACCCTTTATTACCCATTCCTCAGTTTTGCATAACCAGCACAGTTACATTAATGTACTTTCTACCTCTGTGATTACTTTGTATCTAGGAACCTTCTTCTAGCCCCCTGATCACATGACTGTGACTGTTTATTATCTATTGTCTTAAATGTAGCATTGTTTTGTGCTAGATCTTAAATAACTCCCTATGCCTGAACACAGTGTTATCCATATGGCCCACGTGTACTTTCTGTCTCTTTGTGTTGAAAAGAGATTTAAAAAGCATGTGATAAGAGGCAGCCCTCAAAGGCTTAGAAATTAGCATATGAGCCTACCTATGTTTAGTTTAAGCTAAGAATACCAAGAGAAAAAAGCAAATTTGATGATTTGAAGTAAATTGGAAAGTTGATTAAAATTAAAAGTCCTATCTGAATACTGAAAGTTTAATTTATACTAGACTGTCCCTTTAAGACAAATTCTAAAATATATTTATATATTTGCAAAGATAAATTACTTAGCATACAAAAGGCAAGCTTAAAACTATACAGGACTATGAATGCAAGCTAAAAATACAAAATGCCCTTTTTAAATCTACTAACTGCAATTAGTTATAGTTAAAAAATACATTTGATTTAAATATTATTTATATATTTATCAATCGCGTATACTTCACCAAAAATAACCAAATTGATATTTCAGCTTCCAACATTCCTTGTTTCACCTCATATGAAAATAAGGGTATTTGCAATGTGGATAAGAAAAAGTAGTCCAATTTTGCTTATAGTGACTGTATTCCAACGCAGCAAGTTATCAGTGCAGAGTTCAGCAAAAAGTTAGCCAGCCCCTTCTCTCCTCTTGCATTCAGCTTATATAATCTTAATCATTGGTGAAACGATATGATAGGCCCTTCGGAAACTTGTCTGTGATTCACCCTCAGATCTGGACATCTCATAGGTTATTTTTGGGAGTACATCCCTTAGTAGCCAAAGGCCTTTTGTCTGTAATACCGTCTCTGATCTATAGGTGGCAGCATACACCCAGGAATGCAGCCCCACCATCAAACATTGTTAAACAGTCTAAATTATTTAACCTAAAAATGTTATATTCAACAAATTATGATCCCTTGTATTAATAATTGATGTTTCATATATGGTCCGCATAGTGTCATTTTCTCTGATCATTTTAAGACCAAACATGAATATATTCCACCTATAATATATTAAAATGCGTTTAAAATCATATTTTTTATGAAACGATTTAAGAGGATTATAATATCTTCATCATGGATTTAATTACTTTTTCAGTTATCATCTTAATATGACATACATACCTTGAGATCAGCAACCATATGTCATTCGCATATAATTATATCTACATTGGATTACTATCCCATACAGATTAATATTTTATATCTGTATATTTATTTTTGAGTGTATAAAACATGGGATATTATTTAAAATACCAATTATATATGTACTTATTTGATGCCTGAAAAATATAAAGAAATAGGTTATTAAAATTGGCCATTTTAAATCCTTAAAACATTCTATGCCTAAAAAAATAAAAATACATAGGTTAAGACATGCTGAATTTCGGATTCTGAGGTTTTCAGCCTCCAATATTACCCTTCTTAGGCATAGACAATCTCCCATATTCATGTGTTTATATTTAATATGTTGTCTGAATATATATATATTCACTTGAGTATCTTAAACTTACATGAAGATTAGGCACAATTTCTATATTTGAGATCTAATTTTCCATGTCAGTTGGTAACTTGAGTTCAAACATCCTATGTGTGTTTAGATCTCAGCAGGGATCATTTATCATGTAGATGGCAAAAGCTACAATTCTTTGAGCATGTTTGTATATTCAACCATTCTCACAGACAGACTGTCTATTCTCCACGGGGGCCTGTGAGTTCATTATCCATCTTGGGCAGGAAACCCATATATGGGCATACACTTCTGAGGCTCCATCATGCTAATATTTACTTTGAAGTAACTGTCTGATCTAAGATTTGCAATACACAACCATATAGATGACCCTCTTTTTGAAGTAATTTGTCTTTCTTTGAAATGACTGCCTGAACTAATTAGGCCAAATGTTCCAGAGCAAGAAGAATGAGGGGTTGTTTATCCAGCCAAGACCATCTTGCAGAGAGGATTGCAATCTACAGTAAATAAAACTGATGCAACTAGTCTCATATATATATATATATATATATATATATAAAATATAATGTTCATAATCTCCACAGATACCTTGACAACCTTACAAACAGCCTTTTCTCGTAAGGGAAGAGGCTCTAGTCTTAGCCTTTGGCCTGTCTCACCAAAGGAAAAGCCACTAGGCACAACTTCTTCTGACAATGGCCTTGTGCGTGCAAACCCCAGGCATTCTTACGCTCCACTACTCTATTTGCTCCTACCACCTCTGCTGAAAGGCTTTCCCACTAGACTTTTCAGCATAGTGTTAAGCTCATTTTTTCTTTTTTTCTTCTGGATCTTTCACCCTCCACCTTCAGTTCATCACTTCTTGTTCTAGCGTGCCTGCTTTTCTGAGGAAATGCTTCTCTGCTCAACTACAGAAAACCAATTCAAACCTATTTTCATGGTCTGCAGGGCTCTGCTGATTTAAAAAACATGCAATCTTTCTCTAAGACACGCTCTTGCATCACCTTCACTTTCTCTTTTACTCACTTGTAGGCCTTTTTCACGACAGCACGCTTTCGGATATGGTGGGGGTGGAGGTGGCACTATACTCCCTTTTTCACCTCTCAAAAAAAGGAAGAATTGCTTTTCTTTGAACTTGAGCAAACGTTTTGGAATCTTGTGGCCATCTTGCAGTGCCCTCAGCTCCCTTCCTCCGGTCCAGGTGCGAACTGTTCATTCTGATGAGACAGCCTGAGAGCAGCAGAAAGCCTGACATGTCCAAACGCTTTTTTTGTCTAGGAAACAGACGAGCTGAGAAACTAGCTTCCCCCGGCAGCCTCACCTGTTAATAGCGAATGGCCAAAAGAAGAGAGCGGCAGAAAATGGGGCTGGGAGGACAGGCTGCGAAAAAAGCACTGGTAGGCCAAGAGAGGCAAGGATAGCGAGCCGAGCGATAGACAAAGGGAAAAGTCTGCGTGCAGCAGAGGGAAATGAAAAACAAGAAAATCTGTGTGCATAGCTGAGCCGTGCTGCTGATGCTACAGAGGGAGCACTGTTTATGTTCGATTTCAGCAAGAGGGGGAAGCTCCTCGTCGCCTTGCTCCGCTTAACCAAGCCTCAGGTACAGCAAAAGCCTAAATCAGGAAGAAAAAGCTGGCAGAAATAAAAGACCCCACAGAGGGCTGAAAATTAAACATAAAAGGCACCAGAGTCTGCTTTGAATCAAGCATTTGTCCTTTAGGAAAACAAAAATACAATAAATAAATACGTACACAAATAGATCTGTATAAAATACTCTGAAAGCCCCTTTCTTTAAACATAAAAGAATACTTTGAAAAATCCCTTTCCACTTTCACTTTATTTCCGTATGTATTGATTTCTAAAACAATATTTTCCCTTTCATTTGGGGAAAAGGGCTGCGCTAGTGGCAGACGACTGAAAGCGTTAAACAGACAAATGCGCAGACTTTCTGGTCTATCTGCTTCTTGCTCCGTTGCTGAGGTGGGAGAGCAACAGCTGCTACTGCTGCTGTTGCCTTTGTTTTAAAATGTAGCTCTGTTAATGTTTGAGAGTCAGCATGCGACTTGCTGATTCCATTTTGTAGCTGCCTAGGGTTGTAGTGTGCTAAAAATGTGCAGCGTTGCGTAAGTGCTTTGTAAGAGAAAGGCTGTGAGGAGAATGGTGTGTTAAGAGTGTATAAAAGTGCATTGGAGCTAGCGCCTCCTGCTGGTGAAAGTTTTAAAAAGCAAAAGCCTACAGCACCTGGTATTCCCATGAGGTCTCCCATCCTGGTACTGACCAGGCCTGACCTTGCTTAGCTTCTGAGATCAGACGGGATCGGGCGCATTCAGGGGGGTGTGGCCGTAGACAGAGACAGGGCCTGCATTTACTCCTCTTGTAGTGCAGACCTCTCCGGACACCTTCCTTCTCTCTAAGCTGCTACTGCTGCCCTTCCACACAAACAAACATTTCTTCAGCTGCTCAGCAAGGAAACACTTTCACACTCTCCCCTCTCCTGCTGAAGCTTTTAGTACCACTTTACTTTACAGCTGCCTGTCACCACCTTACAAACAACCTTTTCTCTTAAAGGGACACTGAACCCAAATAATTTTTCTTTCGTGATTCAGATAGAGCATGCAATTTTAAGCAACTTTTTAATTTACTCATATTATCAATTTTTCTTCATTCTCTTTCTATCTGTATTTGATAAGCAAGAATGCAAGAGTTAGAAGCCGGCCCATTTTTGGTTCACAACCTGGATTGTCCTTGCTGATTGGACAGCACCAATAAACAAGTGCTGCCTAGGGGTCTGAACCAAAAATTGGCTGGCTCTTTAGCTTAGATGTCTTCTTTTTCAAATACAGATAGCAAGAGAACTAAGAAAATTTGATAATAGGAGTAAATTAGAAAGTTGCTTAAAATTGCATGCTCTATCTGAATCGTGAAAGAAAAAATATGGGTTTAGTATCCCTTTAAGGCAAGAGGCTCATCTAGTCTCAGCCCTTGGCCTGTCTCACCAAAGGAAAAGCCACTGGGCACAATTTCTTCTGATAATGACCTTGTGCGTACAAACCCCAGGCATTCTTACCCTCCACCGCTCTATTTGCTCCTACCACTTCTGCCGAAAGGCTTTCCCACTTACCCACTAGACTTTCCAGCAACGCGTTCAGCTAATTTTTTCTTTTTTTCTTCTGGATCTTTCACCCTCCACCTTCAGTTCATCACCTCTTGTTTTAGCGTGCCTGCTTTTCTGGGGAAATGCTTCTCTGCTCAACTACAGGAAACCACTGTTTATGCTCGATTTCAGCAAAGGGGGAAGGTCCTCGTCGCTTTGCTCCTCTTAACCAAGCCTCAGGTACAGCGAAAGCCTAAATCGGGAAGAAAAATCTGGCAGAAATAGAAGACCCCCACAAAGGTGAGAACTTTTTTTTTTTAAAAAAAGGGACACCAGAGTCTGCTTTGAATCAAGCACTTGTCCTTTAGGAAAACAAAAATACAATAAATACGTACACAAATAGATATGACTAAAAAGGTTATGCCTCCAGTTAACCTCTTTGGAGACATTTAGTGGTGCTTTCCGCATTTGCATCTGTTGGTTTCCATAACACTGTTACCGTGACCTCTGTGGAAGCCACTTTATTTGTAACATTGTTTTCTACTGCAAGTTGTGCACTGTCTCCTGTTAGTTTGCTTCAAGTCAGCCCCAGGACACTGCGCAGCATAGGGGGAGGGGGCCTTTGACCCCTGGGGCCTTTTGCCAGTTCATTCAGTTTTGTACAGGTTGCTGGGGTGTTTCTTTGATGGAGCTTTTTACGTGGACCTGTGTCTCACAATAGGGTGTTCCATCTCTTGCTCCCTGTTCAAGAGTTTCAGTTTGTTCTTAGAATGGGTTGTCCATGATCAGTCTGGTTTCTCATCCGTGCTCCATTACCTAGACAATATTTTGTTCGTCAGGCCAGCTGGCTCCCAGGTTTGTTCACAGTTGAGGGATGCTTTCTGTGGAATTGCTAGAAAATTTGGGGTGCCTATAGCCATTGAAAAATCGGAGGGTCCTTCTACAGTGCTTAGCTTTCTGGGAATCATGATTGATTCAGATAACATGGAATGCAGACTTCCCAAAAACAAGGTGTTTGATTTGCAAATAGTGATAGGGTCTTTTTTTAAAGCAAACTGGTGAAGCTGAGGGAGATGCAATCGTTGTTGGGAAAACTTAATTTTGCCTGTCGCATTATCCCTATTGGGAGAATTTTTGGCAGGCGGCTAGCTTTGGCTAGGGCAGGGGTAAGTCATCCTCATCACTTTGTTCTGCTTTCAAAAGAGCTCAAATGTGACCTTCGAATTTGGGCAGATTTCCTTAAAATTTTTAATGGGTCTGCTTTGATGCAAGCTCCCAGAATTACGTGTGATGAATTGGGGTTGTACACGGATGCAGCGGGCAGTGTGGGTTTTGGAGCGATTTTTCAGAATGAATGGTGTGCTGCTGCATGGCCAGGTGTTTGGAAAGAGGCTGGGTTGGTAAAAAAAACTTGTTTTTTCTGTAATTGTTTCCAGTATTGGTGGCTATGCATGTGTGGAATAGAACATTTGAGATCAGGTCGGTGCTATTCTAAACTGACAACATGGGGGAAGTCACGGCAGTTAATACATTAAATTCCACTTCGCCACCAGTCATCAGATTGTTGAGGGTGTTCATTTTGCAATACATGCTTCTGAATGCGATAGAGCAAAGCATATAGCCGGGGTTAACAATTCATTAGCTGATGCTCTTTCTCGCTTTTAGTGGCAACACTTTTGGGAGCTGGTGCCTCAAGCAGACAAGGTGGGAAAAGTCCTTCCCGGTGTGGTTGTGGAACCTTGGTACGGAGGACTAGCAAATTTTGTGATATCTTCCTTAGCACAGAGTATGTGGTCAGTATATGCGAAAGTCTGGGCTGAATGGGAAGGGCATTGTGGAAGGTGACAGTGCTTGTGTGGGCATGCTGCTACATTGTTTGTGGAAGTAGGGAACTTGCAGGTTGTCTCCATCCATGATAGATAAAAAACTAGTAGCGCTGGCATTTTGATTCAAGTTGTTAGGTGTGGTGGATTTGATTAAAGTGTTTTGCGTACGTCAGATTGATAAGGGAATGAAGAAAGGGATGGGGCGTACAAAGGATGGACGGCGCCCAATTTCCTTTTCATTATTAGTTAGATTGCTGACAGTATTACAAACAGTGTGTACGACCAGTTATGAGGCATCCCTGTTCACGGACGCCTTTGTGTTGGCCTTCTTTGGGGCATTTAGAATCTCAGAGTTAGTCAGTGGCCACCAATGGTCCCACGTGGGGTTGGGAGTTGAGGATGTGGTGGTTACAGACTCACAAATGTCCATTTACATAAGGAAATCAAAAACCGATCAGTTGAGAAAGGGGATGTCTGTTATGTTGTTCTCAACAGGGAATTCAGTTTGTCCTTGTGTTGCCATGTGTAAATATTTACGTTTAAGGCCAAATGTTGGGGGGTCTTTGTTAATACACAAAGATGAGGGGGCTTTGTCACAATTTCAGTTCAGGGCCGTGTTGGCGAAGGCCTTGGGAGAGTTGGGTTTAAATCCAGGAGACTTTGGTTCCCATTCCTTTAGGATTGGGGCAGCCACTGAAGCTGCTGTGTTAGGTTTGAGCGAGGACATTATCAAGGGTGTGGTTAGGTGGACCTCTTCAAAGTTTCATTCTTATGTGCGCCCGCATATGATAGTTTAAGTTGCTTATGGTTGTCCTTTATTTTGTTGTAGCTCCGGAACACTTATGGGTGGTTGGACACTCATTTATTTATTGGGCAAGAAGAGCTACAGCAGTCAAGATGGATGGTCTCCAGCTGGGCTTTGATAGGAAGGCAGTAATCGTAAAATGATTTGGAATCAGGGGTCTCAGATGGGATCAGTTGTTGGTGTTGGTGGTTGATTATGCTAAACAATTTACACCTCCAGATGTTTTGGTGATTCATGTGGGTGGTAACGACCTAGGTTTTTTGCCACAGAGGGAACTGGTACATAGGATCAAAAGGGATCTAGCTAGATTGCTGGAGCTGTTTGCAGGTTTAACTATTGTCTGGTCGGATATTGTTCCTAGATTGGTCTGGAGCATGTCTTGGAATCACAACAGGTTGAATAACAGTCGTAAGAAAGTCAATAAACTGGTCGCAGCCTTTATGCGATGGGTAGGAGGAGTGGAAGGTTAACCACAGGGACTTGGAGGATGTGGGCAATGGAGAATCTTTTTAAAGGATGGAGTGCATCTTAATATTTTTGACTTGAGGCTGTTTATCTTAGGGCTCCAAGAGGCTTTGAAAGAATTGGTGTGAGGGGTGGCGGGTCTGGGCTGTCTGTTAGTCAGTCCAGTCTATGGTGGGTGCTAGTCCCCTCACGTAAGCAAGTTGACTACGGCCATAATATAATGGATTAACCTCCCCACGGGGTGGGAGAGCAGGTTAAGTAGCTTCTTGGACACAGGGTTTCTTGGAGCTGTGGGAAAAAAATAACAGACTTATTTTAAGTCCAGGTAAAGTACGGCCTGGTCAACAAGAAAAGATATAAGAATGGGGATAACATTTCCAAAACAGTTTGTTTTCTAGCTGGTTCTAGTTAATAAAGTTTATATATGGTTAAAAAGAGTTATTTATTTATGTTTATTAAAATCATTATTTAATAAACAGGCTGTGGCCAGAATTTTACCATGGAACAAGTCTCATAGTATTTTTTTATAATTTGAATGTTAAGGTAATCAATGTTTTAAGGGGACAAGATGTAGACAAATCATGGGGTCAAGTCAGCTCCAGGACACTGCACAGCGTAGGGAGCCTTTGACCCCTTGGAGGAGACAGGCCCCACGTGTGTTGTAAAGGGGTGGATCCAAGGGGGCACGTATTAAAGGAGGAGGCCGGCGGCCATTTTTAGACTAAAAAATAATTGTAAACAGCGAGTTGCCCTCCCTCCCATGCATTGAAGGGTCTTTTATGTTATTGTCACAGTGGAGGCGGGTGCTAGTCCCCTCATGTAAGCAAGTTGACTATGGCCATAAGTGAATGGGTTAACCTCCCCATGGGGTGGGAGAGCAGGTTAAGTTGCTTCTTGGACACGGGGTTCCTTGGAGCTGTGGGAAAAAATAACGGACTTATTTTAAGTCCAGGTAAAGAAAAGTACTGCCTGGTCAACAAGAAAAGGGAGTATGAAGATATAAGAATGGGGATAGCGAGGTTTTGGATGAGGACTTTCTGTTGGAGGCGGGGCATGCAGGTGGTTGCAGGTAGCTGCAGGTGCTGAGGACGCTCCACGCCTCTGAGAGAGGCCCAAATCAATTTCCAACATATGCACTGGTTTCCCTTGGCCATATCCAGGCTTGGGAACATGGATTACGATCCAGCATGGGAAGTTCGAATAGCAGCCTAAAAAGTGCACGGTGGCTGGTGCACGCCATTTCTACAAATACTCCCAGTTGTTAAGCTATTATTATCTCAATATAAACCCTCTATTATATCTAAGGACTTACACCTGAGACTGTCAACACCTCTACCTACTATACCCTACACCTGAACGGCATCTGTGGAGAGACTCTAAGCTCACCTGCACAAGAGCTGTCTTCTGGATCGAGCATACCTACACGCTGACATACAGGTCACAGATCGAGGATCCTGGCACTCACCTGGCTGAGTGCGCGGTGTGCTTGGTGGCGGTCTATCCGCTCGTTGGCGGTGCTATCTGGGGCATTCGGAGTTCCCGGTGCAGGCGAGGAGGGAGTCTCTCTCTAGGGTTGAGAGCGGAGCGGTGGCGACTTGGAGACTGACGCGAGGAATCTTGGCCCCCTGGTTGGGCAGACAGCGGAGGTGTTCCCGCCCCCTCCAACCTGAGTCATCGGGGAGCGACGCAGTACATCGACCCTGGTTGCGGTGTGCTTGGACCCCCCGCCGAGGACCGGCATTTCAGCTGAGGAGAAGCGCTAGGGATGTACGCTTGTCAGACTGCAAGTTCCCCCTTGCAGAGGTTTGCCTGTTTGGAAAGCAGTTGGGGTTTGCTTGGAGCACAGGGCATCGAAGTCTGAACGGTCCGGCAAGGTACCTGGACGGAGAAACAAGGTACTGTACTTTGATATTTGCATAAATGCTGGCCCGGATTAATCTTTTTTGGTACACTGATCGTATCTATACAGCCTGCTTAAGTGTCCTAAAGCTTTTCTTCATTCGACATATTGGGCCCTGTTGGTTGGAGCCACAGAGCGATTGGACAGCTTAAGTTCGTCTGAAAAGACTGGCTGCGAAGGCAGTAAAGACTTTGCTGTAAAAATATCATAATTTGAACCGAATTGTACTAGGAGAAAGTTGTGGACTATTTATGTATGTATATTCTGCCTTAACACAGTTCCCTCTACCTAGACGTTTTGGCACTATTTATATATTTTCTATATATACCCTGTAGCAAGTACAAACCACCTCTTGTCTCAAATTACTGCTTTTGTTTGAATGCAGACTGTTGGGAAATAATATAAGCATAAAAAGGTGTTTACAGAAGGTCAATAGTTATTAGAATACAGTGGCTATATGAAACTCTCTCTTAACAGCTATGAGTTTAAGGAGCCTTTTTTTTCAGGCTGAGAAGCATCTATATCTGACACACACAATATAGAGTAGATGCCTAGTTGAACTCACAGTGACTGATCTATATCACCAAGGCTCCTATAGGTGTATCTGTGACGAATTAATACCCCTAAATACTAGGCAGTGGTCCATATCTTAGCAAATTAAGTTTAGAAGTATATATTAGAGTGTTCATACATACTCAAGCTGTATGGGGTATCACCTATTGTGTGGTTCTAGGTTGGAATCTGGGTACTCATTTTGACATATATTCACTAGGGCAGGTGTCCTTACACAAGCTGCATTAGGTATTGTTTATTGTGTTGCTCCACATTCTGAAACTGATTATCTATGCTGTCATCTATTTTTTTTTTTTTTTTCCACACTAATTTGGGTATAAATATTATGTCTCTATCTTGTTCTCTTGTTTAGCTGTTTTTCTAAATTAAGAGGACTTGAAGTTAGGAACAATCCCCTCACATTTTAGAGTAAATTATAACGTAGAGATTTGTGGATCATAAGGGACATTTGAACAAAAATGTTGTAGCATATTTTGGAGTATAAATTTCTTAACTCATAAGGAAAGCTAGCATTCAAGGAAGGGCTACACAATCAGTTTTACTTAGAGTTTGTCTGCTAAGGTATTATAGGTTTTGGATTTACACACTTCTGTGCTAAATCTTCCAGACAATATATAGTACTTTGCAGACATTTACTAGCTGAGTTTTGTTCATGGATAAATATATGCAGCAAAGGAACTCTCCCTCCAATATGCCCCCCAAATCCCGAGAAAAGAAGGGGAGCAGCAGGAACTTGGATTCGAGCGCTGTATCCCCTTTGGAAAAAAGCGTCTCTATCCCCTCCCCTAATAATTTGACTGAATTTGCAGCAGAAGTAGCTAAAATTTTGACACCTCAATTTGATATCATCAAACAGGAGATCAGAAATGAGATTTCAAACCTCACTTTGGAGGTCAGGCAGTTTTCATCCAGATTAGATGAAATTGAGAATCGGATCTCAGATTTGGAAGACAGATTTAATGTTATTGATCCAATAATGGACTCTCATAGCAAATCTATCATTGCGCTGCAAGCCAAAGTCGAAGATCTCGAGGATCGTTCGAGGCGCAATAACCTCAAAGTGATTGGTTTGCCTGAGTCTCCTGAGTTCCAAGATCTAATGAATTTCGTCACTATTACATTACCACAGGCCTTGCAGATCCCAGCTCCTGCTGCTCCCTTTCTGATTGAAAGGGTACATAGGATAGGCCAAAGATGTGAACAGACTGAGGCCTCGAGACCCAGACCAGTAATCTTTAAATTTGTCAACTTTCAGGACAAAGTAACATATCTTAAACATTACAGGAAATGTGGTTCTCTCTCTCTAGGCTCACATAAATTACTACTGTTCCAGGATTTCTCTGCAGAAACATTAACTAAGAGAAGAGATATGTCCTTCTTTTATGGGAGGTTACAGAAAGAGAACTACAATATTAGACTAATGTACCCAGCAAAGTTGATAGTGCAGAAAGATGGCAGTACATATACACTTAATACTGTTATGGAGGCTGAGACCTTTTGTAGGGAGGCAGGGGTCCCATGATCAGGTCTCTATCACAACGGGAGGAGGTTTTTTCTTTCCTTCTTTTTTTCTTGATCACAGAATCTGAATATTTTATCACTTAGAGTTACTGATATGAGTAATAGGGTCTGTGAATTTGAGAATACGACAGTTTTAGAAATGGTGTTTTTATGTTTGTTTCAGGGTCTGTGTGGGTTGTGGTTATCATGGTTGTGTTTTTTTTTTTTTTTTTTTCTCTTTTCTCTGTTTCTTCCTTCTCCTCTCTCGCTCTCTCTCCTCTCTCCTCCTTTCGCCCCCTCACGCCTTCCCTCTCCCTCTCGACTCCCTGTTATGGCGCATAGTGGAGACGGGTCTTTGTTGCACCCCCAGGGCAAAACACAGCGAGATCTTTGACTTCTGGCCATATACTGGATCAGTACGATGATTAGTTCTGAGGATGTATAATCTTAATCTTTTATCCTGGAATATAGGGGGCATTAATTCACCTATTAAAAGAAAAGCTGCGATAAAATACTTGGGCAAATTCAACCCTGACATAGTCCTTTTACAAGAATTACATCTTAACGCTAGTGAAATACCCAAACTTAAATCTAAGTGGGTGGGGGAAGTTGTGGCGGCTCCATTTACCTCTAGGAAGAGGGGGGTGGCAATATTGCTGAACCGTAAGCTAGAATATAGGATAAGTAAGGCTGAACCCAATGCTGAAGGGAGATTTTTAATATTGGAGTTGGAAATTAAAGGCATTAGATATACACTCTGTAACATATATGGCCCTAATCAAGTTGACAATAATTTCTGGTCTGCTCTACTTGTAAAATTACATAGTTACATAGGATCAAACTTAATCATTGCAGGCGATCTTAACCTATTAGCAGACCCCTTCTTGGATAACTCTAACAATAGGATGCGAAACAGTAGAGGTAGAAAATTGAGGATTTTTCAGAGAGTATGTTCCCACCTGGGGGTGGTTGACTTATGGCGAGTTCAGAACCCTGATGTTCGCGCTTATACGTGTATTTCGCATGCTCAACGATCTTTCTCCCGTCTCAACTATTTCCTGGTTTCAGAAACCATGTTAGCTCAGAACTGGATCACCAGAATTGAAGACATAACTATTTCTGACCACGCGGTGATTGTATTGGGACTTAGTGCCGTAAGTAGGCGGCCTGGCAAGAATTATATCTCCTTCCCTAGATATCTGAGCAATAATATCAAATTTCAGAACTATCTTCGATTGAAGTGGGTTGAATATCTCAATAATAATCATAATTATTTGAACAAAATCGAGATGTTTTGGGAGGCTTCTAAAGCCGTTTTGCGCGGAGAGATTAAGTCGTATACATTTCACTTGTCAAAAAACAATAGTTCAGGGGCCAGACAATTAGCCAACCGTGTTAAGAATACATATAGAGCGTATCTTATTAGACGAACGAGAGAGTGCTGGGACGCCTATGTCACAGCAAAGACGCTCCGGGATTCATTCTTGAAACAGATCAGTGCCCAGGAAAAACTTAAAATGAAAGCAAGGTATGGAGGGTTTATGGGCAGATCAGCGAAGTTTCTAGCAAGGCTAGTTAAATCTTCACCTAGATACACAATTACCTCTATCAAACAAGGAACCTCTAGATACACAAACCATTCCGACATAGAAAAAGTATTTTTTGATTTCTTCCAGGATTTATATACCCAAGAGCCTACTGAACTACATAAAAAGGAGTCATTCTGGGGAAAGATTAAAGTCCCTCGCATATCTACAGAAGCCAGAACGGCTATCAACGCTCCCATTACGGAAGAGGAAATAAATTGGGCAATTAAAAACGCGAAGCTCAATAAAGCAGCTGGTCCAGATGCTCTCCCTATAGAATATTACAAGATCCTTCAACCCCAGGTGTTACCTATTCTAGTCAAGCTGTTTAATTTCTATTTTTCCGAGAATACGAGCTGTTCTGCATCCTTTACGTCCGCAAATATCTCGCTGATCCTAAAAAAGGGGAAAAATCCTGAACTACCAAGTTCTTTCAGGCCTATCTCGGTTTTAAACACCGACTATAAGCTGCTCGCATCTATCATAGCCTTACGATTAAAACCGTACATGGGCGACCTAATTCACGAGAACCAATCTGGTTTCATGCATGGACGTAAGCCGACAAAGAATATAAGGAAATTGCTAATTCTGATTGAATCTTTTTGGAACATATATAAAACTAAGGAATCTCATGGCAACATAAATAAGGCTATTTTGACAGTTGACGCAGAAAAGGCTTTCGATAGGGTCAGTTGGGATCATTTGTTTTCCACGCTAGACAAATTCGTGTTCTCGGGTCCTTTCTACAACTATATTCGTTTAATTTATAGTAACCCTTCCTCCGCTGTAATTATCAATAACACCTCTACTCAACGTTTTAATCTGTTCAGAGGGACTAGACAGGGCTGCCCACTATCTCCCTTCTTGTTCAATCTTAGTATAGAACCCCTGGCCATTCAATTACGGCATGAACTTGAGGGGATCTCACTAGCGGGTGAGAAGCTGATTCTTCTTCTCTATGCGGATGATCTTCTTCTATTCCTATCTAATCTTGAAGTGTCATTACCTATCCTACAGAGTATTACTCACGAGTTCGGAGAGATCTCAGGGTTCAAGATTAATACATCTAAATCTGAACTCATGTGGATAGATAAAAATCCAGCACTGCAGGTGAACCACCCTTACAGGGAGGTCCTTCAGATTACATACCTGGGCTTACGATTATCTAGAAACCCGGAGGATTGGTATGGATTAAACTACAGAACAGTAATGGACTCTTGCAAGAGTAAGCTGGAGGAATGGACCAGGCTACCTATTTCATTAACGGCTCGGGTGACTTTGATTAAAGCAGTCATCTTCCCAAAGCTCCTCTACATTATGCAAAATATCCCATGGTTTCTACACAAGAAAGATATCACTATCTATAATAAGGCCTGTTCCAAATTCCTATGGAATGGCAAAAGACCGCGGATTGCCTCATATAGGCTTATGAATTCCAAGACATCAGCAGGTTTGGCACTCCCCAACATTCAGACATATAATCAGGTTATAATAGCTAGATTTGCACTTGATTGGCTTACTGGGAAGGAGCAAATTACGTCTCTCACCTGGGAATCACAGATTGTGGCGCCATTCAATTTGAAAGCTCTCTTGCACTGTCCACTTACCTCCATTCCATCCAATGTATTCTATTTGAATACTCTGAAGAATGTCATCATCGCATGGCAAAGTTTATGTATAGAAACGGGGAATTCGCCGTATGTTTCACAATATCTACCTATAGTGGGCAACCCAGAATTCAGTCCTGGCCTCTTGAACCGGTTATTCTCAGTTTGGGAATCCAAAGGTCTCCAAAATCTATGTCAGTTGCGAGACGCGGGAGGACATACCGTATTATTCCAAGAAATTGTATCTCGGTTTGATATAGGGACACGTGATTTCTACGCCTACCTGCAAGTTAGACACTTTCTCCAAGAGATGCTCATGAAATACGGGAATGACTGGTCTTTGGGTGAGCTGCAGACTAGGATTGCAATGTACGTGGCAGGAATTTACGCAATCTCCCCTTTATATTTACTAGTAAATCAGAAAACATCCAAAGCACAAATAGACGAGATGGTTGTTAAATGGGGAAATTTATTTCCGGATATAGATGAGCAGACTATCATAGAGAGTTTTAAAGTAGCGCAACAGTCCTGGGTTCCGACATCTTGGAGGGAGTCACAGATAAAAGTCGGGCTTCAGAGGTATCTTACGCCTGTTGTCTTAGCCAAATGGTATAAAACAAAGGCTCTATGCCCTAGATGCTCAACTACAGACGCTGATCTATTTCACTGTTTATGGAGCTGCCCAAAGGCACGTCAATACTGGGGGAAAATCATATATTGGATGATGGCTGTTCTTAAGATGGACTATAAAATATCTCCTATTGAGATCTTTTTCTTGGTAAAATATCAGCATACAATTAAGAATTATAACCTGATAAATACCATTATCCTGACTGCACGGAACCTTATTTTTAAGGCATGGAAAGCATCTGCTCTACCTACGATGGTACAATTTAAAAGGGCATTGACTGATCAGTTCATAATAGAACAGACTAACATACCCTACCCACAAGATACACACATAGCAGTATTTCTTAAGAAATGGGAGATATTTGTAAGATCCTTGCCCCTCATGCATCAAAAAAAATTAATTAAACCAATCATCAACTCGGAATATTTACAGATGAACATTTTGGCAGGTCATTTCCCTGGCGAATGGGCAATAGACGGGGAGTGAATGTGTGGGGGAGGGGTGGGGGTGGGGGGATGAGAGGAGAGGAGGGGTTTTTTTTTTTTTTTTTTTTTTCTCTTTCTTTCTTTGTTTGTTTCGTTTGTGTGTTTTTGTGTTTTTACTGTTTTATGGTTTGGGTGGTGCGGTCACATTGTTTACCTGGCTCTGTACATAAAATGAGGGAGGCAGGTCATATTGTACATTGGGTAGTGCACACATAATGTGGGGAATGTTGGCGAGAAAAGAATTGAGTCGATGAAAGTATAGGGATTTTACTCAGTGCCATTTGACTACACTATATGATTTTAGTCAAATTTGGATGTTTACATTAATAGATAGCAGTAAGAGATTTCTTTTTATTCTCCTTTTTTTTTTTTTGTCACAGATATTATCAACTCACTGATTTGGTTCATCTTGATTGTATCTAACAGTCTACGGACTTGTGTATATTCACTGTTTTGCATTACCCTTAGTTTAAGAAGGAAGGTAATCTCTTTAACCTCAAATGTTTATTCATATTGTAATATACAGACATATGTGTTTATGGACATAGGGTCTTTTTTGTTTTTAGTTCTTATAAGCACAATATGCACCGTTTCTCACATAGGACTCAAGACGATTATATTTCTTTTTTTCTTTTTTTTTTCCTTCTCGCTTGGTTTTTAAATGGTAATGTTTACGATGCACTATATTAACCTGAATATTATATATATGTTCTTGTTCTGCTGTTCTCTTTTCCCTCTCTTTCTTCAGCTATTGTATGTGGACAAAGTGTTTGTTTGTAATTATTTGTAAATCTCAATAAAAAATAAAAATAAAAAAAAAAAAGAATGGGGATAGCATTTCCGGTTTGTGTTCTAGCTGGTTCTAGTTAATAAAGTTTATATATGGTTATAAAGAGTTATTTATTTATGTTTATTAAAATGGTTATTTAATAAACAGGCTGTGGCCAGAATTTTACCAAAGAACAAGTCTCATTGTATTTATTTATAATTTGAATGTTAATGTAATCAATGTTTTAAGGGGACGAGATGTAGACGAATCATGGGGTCATGTATTTGCTAGATAGCATTGTCTGTAAGTATTCATCATAGATCATCTTTTCTACTTGCTAATTTATGTATTTAATGTGAAGTTATTCTTCATTGTGTACAAAGTCAAATTTAGACTGCGCTTCTCTGACCCCACAAGAAATATATAAAAATATAAATATAAATATAAATGTGGTGATACAAGGCAATAATTACTATGAGTAGATAAGTAAATAATTTAAATAATTTTATCAGTCTCTGCTACAAGCTTCTAGATAAAATAGTGCAAAACTCACAGGCGTGAACCGAGGAATAAGAAACTTTAAAACGGCATATATATCACACACTACCTAAAAACATGACACTGCCAAAAATATGACATATGTTTATATATCAATAAATAAATGAATAAAACAATAATACTTCCCCGAGAGAATTTAGGCGCTGAAAATATAGATGGAATGGAGGGTGCTGCTCTGTTGAAGGGTGCAATGAACTGTGTTCCTGCTCCCAAGGGATAGACTGTAGAAACAAAAAGAACACAGAGCGCAACCCACTCTGAGCGTAAAACAGTTTAATGTGTATTACAATAAATTAACCAACATAAATGGGCATAAGACGTACATAACATATAAAAATGCAGGCATTAAAAATCACCACTCGGCAGACACACTGCTGGGCACAGACAGTCCTCCGCTACTATCCAGCACTCCGAGTCTTTCCACCTGCTGGGCTGTTAGCAATGTCCGCTGTAGTTTAACCGGCATCCAGTCCAAAACCGGAAGTTCAAGACGACACCGGAACTGATCACGGCAGGGGTAGCCTCACTGAATTCTGACAGTGGGATGTAAATTGTTGTTGGAAGCTACTGCAGTGTAGCTCGGACTCCTCAATGCAAAAAACTCAATGCACAAAACTCTACGCGTTTCGTCGGGTTACGACCCGACTTTTTCAAGAGAATATCATTACCTTGGATCTGGCTTCCTATTTGAACATGGCGGGGGGGGAACACACCTCTGAAAATACTCAATCCTAATTGGTTGATCCTCACTAAATGCACCCAATCAGTGAATGTAGGAAGTCCATCATATGCCCTTATGGTGAAAGGTTACAAGAATTGCTAAGAGAAACACAGAGCAGTAAAAGGCGAGTCAGAAAAACTATATGATTGCTGCTAAACGCCATTATCATATAAAATAAATTAGAACAATTCATGCAGTATTACAATATTTCAATATATATTTTCATAAAACACTTAAGTGATAGATATTACAAAGATGCGCTGAACGTACCTAACAGTAATTAAAAGTAATAAAATTCATACTAATAGGAGAAAGTGCAAATACATATTCACTTGGACACAGATAAAAATGCATGTGAGCCCTTTGCATAGTTAAAAATTACATATCATATATGAAAAACACATCATGTATAGAAAACACCAGTTCATCAAATGTTTTCTCAAGTCTAATTTATATACATGAAAAAATAATAACAACCCAACGATTTATGTACAAATACATTTGGAGACCAGAAATACATATATTATAAATTAACTTGAGTGTGTAATCCTATGGGACATAATAAAACCAAGTCTGATCCCCCTATCTAGGGGCTGGGTGTACATAACTCTAAAGGAATACACTTTACTAGGTTCCTAGTCTATGTCTTGTTATTACATAAAGGCCTGTAGGTCCAAATCTATATTTAGACCTTTAGGATTCTCAATATTGAGGGTTCTGAGTTCGTGAATCCAAAAAGTTTCACGCTGTCTCAGACACCTCAATCTATTATTGGAGCAATTTGGAGGAATCCAGTCAAGAATCATCACCCTTAGGCTCTTATTATTAGCCTCATGGAACTGTTTAAAATGAAAAGGTACACTATGGTTTTCAATTTTATTTTTAATATTCCCCAAGTGTTCGTTGAACCTGCTTCTGATCATTCTTTTGGTTCTACCTATATAATAACAATTGCAGTCGCATATGAGGAGATACACCACAAATTTGGATGTACACGAAAATGTGTGTTTGACCTTATATGATTTGGTCTGATCTATATTGTTGAACATATCTCCTCCAATAATGCGACTGCACATATTGCAATTCCTAGCCCTGCAAGGCCAAGTTCCATTTTTTCTAGTGAGCCAGTGGTTATTAGAACTTATGGACGGAGCTTTTGTAGATGTAAATCTGGACGGAGCTAACGTATTTTTAAAATCCCTATTTTTTCTAAAAGTTATGGTGGGCTGGTTAGGTAAAAATTTCCCTATGATGGGATCAGATGTTAAAATTCTCCAATGTTTTTTCAGGATGTTAGTTATTTCTCTACTTCCCTGGCTGTAGGTAGTAATAAATCTAAATTCCTCTTTCCCTGTATTGGGATTCTTGTTTTTATTTTTATTTTTATTAGTGGGCTCATACTATTAGTATGAATTTTATTACTTTTAATTACTGTTAGGTACGTTCAGCGCATCTTTTTAATATCTATCACTTAAGTGTTTTATGAAAATATATATTGAAATATTGTAATACTGCATGAATTGTTCTAATTTATTTTATATGATAATGGCGTTTAGCAGCAATCATATAATTTTTCAGACTCGCCTTTTACTGCTCTGTGTTTCTCTTAGAAATTCTTGTAACCTTTCACCATAAGGGCATATGATGGACTTCCTACATTCACTGATTGGGTGCATTTAGTGAGGATCAACCAATTAGGATTGAGTATTTTCGGAGGTGTTTTCCCCCCGCCATGTTCAAATAGGAAGCCAGATCCAAGGTAATGATATTCTCTTGAAAAAGACGGGTCGTAACCCGACGAAACGCGTAGAGTTTTGTGCATTGAGTTTTGTGCATTGAGGAGTCCGAGCTACACTGCAGTAGCTTCCAACAACAATTTACATCCCACTGTCAGAATTCAGTGAGGCTACCCCTGCCGTGATCAGTTCCGGTGTCGTCTTGAACTTCCGGTTTTGGACTGGATACCGGTTAAACTACAGCGGACATTGCTAACAGCCCAGCCGGTGGAAAGACTCGGAGTGCTGGATAGTAGCGGAGGACTGTCTGTGCCCAGCAGTGTGTCTGCCGAGTGGTGATTTTTAATGCCTGCATTTTTATATGTTATGTACGTCTTATGCCCATTTATGTTGGTTAATTTATTGTAATACACATTAAACTGTTTTACGCTCAGAGTGGGTTGCGCTCTGTGTTCTTTTTGTTTCTACAGTCTATCCCTTGGGAGCAGGAACACAGTTCATTGCACCATTCAACAGAGCAGCACCCTCCATTCCATCTATATTTTCAGCGCCTAAATTCTCTCGGGGAAGTATTATTGTTTTATTCATTTATTTATTGATATATAAACATATGTCATATTTTAGGCAGTGTCATGTTTTTAGGTAGTGTGTGATATATATGCCGTTTTAAAGTTTCATATTCCTGGGTTCACGCCTGTGAGTTTTGCACTATTTTATCTAGAAGCTTGTAGCAGAGACTGATAAAATTATTTAAATTATTTAATTATCTACTCATAGTAATTATTGCCTTGTATCACCACATTTATATTTATATTTATATTTTTATATATTTCTCGTGGGGTCAGAGAAGCGCAGTCTAAATTTGACTTTGTATGCTTTTCCATCTTTTCTGTGTTTTCGGACAGCGAATCTCTGACTGCACACATAGTTCAACAGAATTTTTTTTTTAACAATACCATTTGCATATTATACACTTGGAACGATATATATGATCATTGTGGTGGTCATTTTCTGTTTAAGAACATAATTGTGACAGACCCTTCGGTCAGGACTGAAAGCGTTAACTTTATTTTCTAAATAAAAGTTTGCTGGCATCAGCTATAATTAAGTTAGTGATAAGCATTCCATTGTTTAATCACTCTCAGAGAGCAGACACCTAAGTGATAAGGAAAGCCAAGAGTGTCTTGTGTTTAAAGTGTTAAGTAATGTAATTCTATTGTATCATGTCAAAGGGCGTTTTCCCCTTTTATCTAATGTACAACAGTCTTTCAACCCCCCCATCTGGGGTCAAACCTGCATAAATACTAGGCATCTAGCCTTTAATAAATGACATTCTGTTTTAAACCTGAAAACTGGCTGGGTTGTGAATTGCTGTTTCCCTATGCAGGACATTGTTCATCTGGTGTTAACCCTTGGTATCTGGTTGGTACCGTAACAATTGGTGGCAAACGACGGAATGAACCTTATCGCCCAGAAGAGCAACTACACAAGCCAGTAACCTCAGGAAGAGGGGGATTATTACAATACTGACTAAGATGGAAAGAGTACCAGGGACAGAAGGAACCAATGGGCCCAGCATAGCAGACAGAACCCCTGAAGAAGCAAGCTTTGATCGGCGGTTAAAATAAGACTGGCATATTATGGCCCCAACCCATCTGCCGAAATTATCGACCAGATCATAGCAGCTGTGGAGGCCAACCTACTTCGCCAAAGCTGCGCTGCAGCAGCCCAAGTCACAGCAACCCCAGTGGAAAAGAGAAAAGTACATTTTGCAGCTTTTAAAAACTTCCTGGAAACAGAAGGAGAGATTGATGGGTACCTTGCGGATTTTGAGAGGCAATGTGCACTACACAAGGTACCCGCAGAGGACTGGGTCATGATATTATCCGGAAAATTATCCGGCCGGGCCAGTGAGGCTTTTCGGGCCATTCCAGATGAGGAAGTCGGGGATTATAATACTGTAAAAGAGGCTCTGCTCTCCAGGTATGCAGTTACACCGGAGGCATACCGGAGGCAGTTCAGAGACACTGTTAAATTAGCTGGAGATTCCTACCTTGAGTGGGCATGTAAGGTGCACCGCACAGCAGCTCACTGGATAGCGGGGTGCCAAGCCGTGTCTGGGGAAGAGGTGCTGCAGCTATTCCTGTTGGAACATTGCTTCGACAAGTTACCCGCAGGAGTTTGAGAGTGGGTTCGGGACCGTAAACCCTCCACCCTGCATGAAGCGGCTCGCTTGGCAGATGAGTATACGAATGCCCGCAAACTGGACACTGCTACCACTAAGCCCCCTGCTAGAGTGGAGTACAGACCCCCAGTCACCCCAGCAGCTGCCAGTTACCAACCCCCGGCGCACCGCTATACCACACGGCCTCTGGCCACGAACTACCCTCAGAGAGCCCGGTTCAATTTGCGGGGCTACTCACAACCGATTCGGTTCTTTGGATGTAAGCAACTAGGGCACAAAAGACCAGAGTGTCCCCTAAATGCAGCGAACCAAGCACAGTCCTGGAGAAGACCTGCCGGCGGAATCACACGTAACCCTCAGCCTGCGGCCCGCTACGTAGAGGCGCAAGAATGCTGGGGCATCCTACATGAGGCAGACCTTGTGCAAGCTGCCCACCGGAATAACTGGCAACTGGTTAAAGTGAATGGGAAGGAGGTCAGTGGTCTACGGGATACTGGTGCTACCATGACCTTGCTTCGAAAGAACTTGGTGTCTGAGAAACAGCACACTGGAGACACTGTGGCTGTGAGGGTAGCAGGGGGCACTGTGCTCCGCCTACCTGTTGCCAGGGTACATTTGGATTGGGGAGTGGGCGCTAGACCTGTGAATGTGGGGGTCATGAAGGATTTACCCGCTGATGTTCTCCTTGGAAATAACTTGGCCCCCCTTGTTTCTGCCTATGCTCCTATGGGTCCTGCTGATGTTAACCCTGTGACTACCCGTGCCCAGATCCGTGCAGCAGAGACTGACCCACCTGCTGCTAAGCCCCAGAACGCTGAGCTCAGTAAATCTCTATCCGCTATTGATACGTGGAAGTCCTGTTACAATGTGCTGATGAAGGAGAAGAGGAGCGCAGAGGAAAAAGCACATTTAGAAAGGGAATCTCTGCTAGACAAGCTGCACCAACAGACTGCAGAAAACACCAGCTTGAGAGTGGAACATGAAACATTAAAGACAAACTTAGCGACACTGGAGGAGAAGCTGACGCTGGCTCATAGTGAGGTGCAGCAATTCAAGGGCACCCTATGTCAGTATGAAGGGATTGTGGATACCTATAAAGAACAGGTACAGAAAACTCGTAAAGAAGCTGATGGGATTTTGAAGGACTGTTTAGCCCTAGTCTGGGCACTGAAGAAGTTGAACCCTTGTTTGTATGGACAGGAATTCTCTCTCATAACGGGAATACAGATGGATTGTCCTGGCAAACTGACATGCCTACCACCTCCTAGTCCGGTCATCCCCAAGTTGACCCGCCAAAGGGTCAAGCCGGGTCTGCCGGAGTGTTCCACAAGGGGGGAGCTATGTGACAGACCCTTCGGTCAGGACTGAAAGCGTTAACTTTATTTTCTAAATACAAGTTTGCTGGCATCAGCTATAATTAAGTTAGTGATAAGCATTCCATTGTTTAATCACTCTCAGAGAGCAGACGCCTAAGTGATAAGGAAAGCCAAGAGTGTCTTGTGTTTAAAGTGTTAAGTAATGTAATTCTATTGTATCATGTCAAAGGGCGTTTTCCCCTTTTATCTAATGTACAACAGTCTTTCAACCCCCCCATCTGGGGTCAAACCTGCATAAATACTAGGCATCTAGCCTTTAATAAATGACATTCTGTTTTAAACCTGAAAACTGGCTGGGTTGTGAATTGCTGATTCCCTATGCAGGACATTGTTCATCTGGTGTTAACCCTTGGTATCTGGTTGGTACCGTAACAATAATCATTTCAGTGTAATTTGTGCTGAAGAGTTTTTGTAGTGTGAACTTTATTTGTATTTCTATTTGTTTATCTATAACAGCTCTTCTACCTCGCCATTGGTGTAAATTTAATGGGGTATCACACTTTGAATATGGAAACAAGCACAGACTATGAGTGTTCTTTTGGGGATTGTGAATCTAGATACAATAGATCACGTGCACAAAATATCCTTAATTCGGAGATCATTTGCACTTCAGACAGTCCCACAGAGAACCCCATAGAGCTGTTTAGGGACTTAGAAAAACTCCTTAATAATGATACTAAGGAATGGCAGGATTTACTCTTACTTGACAATTATGTCTTACATGAAGTAGTCCCTAGGGGCCTCAGATTGTTTAAATACCCAGCATTTGATTTGGAGGAAGTAGAATTGACCACAGACTGGGAGAAGGCCCTCCAAGACTGCTCCATGACATTAATCAAAATTCTACATCCACACAGGAATTTGTTAGACAAGGAGCAAAACCCAAAAATAATTATGGAGGGAATAATGACCATCATGGGTGGAATCAGAGAGAACAAATACCAAATAGGAATAAAACCAATAGTAGCCATTGTTTTTTAGAGGACAGACATACAGGGAGGTTAGAGCACACGTTCCCCCCACCACAAGGGATGAGGTCAAGACAAGAACCACATATGAACGCAAAAAGAAAAAGAATAAGCGAGGAAATAGAGGAGGGAGATATGTACAGAGATCAAGACTACACATGCTGAATTCAAATAAGAACAAAGAGTCGATATATGATTTGACTAGTAAAAAACTTAACAATCAAGAGATTAATTTGCTAGCTAAGGGCTTGAATTTTGCCCCTAAGAAAGCACCAAACAAATTCGAAACATATATCGACCTACAAAAATATATTAGAAAAATGACTCTTAAGAGATACTTCATCAAACAACAACCCTACTGTAGGAGTATAGCTGTGACTACAGAGAGTCTGAATAGTTTAAATAGTCAAGACACTGAAACTCTACAAGTACTTAATTCCTTACAAGGTGAAACCTCTAGTACAACTCAACCCAATATGGATTTTAGCCTACATGATGAGCAGGAGGAACCCCCAATAGTACATACTAGATTTAAGAAGCCCTCTAACTTTTTTCCGGTGAGGGCACAAGGGGAACACATTAAGATTTTTAACAAATTAGTCAGCTCAGACCTCTCCAAACTATGGGAAAATAAAAATGGTAAGTGGTTAAATAGGTTTAATGATAATCTTTCAAAACAAGAAAGAATTACGCTACAGAATTTGAAAAACAATGCCAATATAGTGATTAAAACAGCGGATAAGGGTGGAGGAGTAGTAGTGCAGGACAAACCTGACTATGTAAAGGAGGCATCAAGAATCTTAGGTGATACTAATACGTATAAAAGATTCTCCTTCAATCCAACTCTGAAATTAACAAAAGAACTTAATGATATCTTGAGTCAAGCCAAATTAAGTGGAATCCTGAATAGTGAGGAATTCTGTTTTTTGCTGGACAGGAACCCCTCCATCCCCATATTTTACCACCTCCCTAAGGTACACAAAGCCTTAGTGGATCCGCCGGGGAGACCTATTATATCAGGAATAGGTTCCCTATCCAGCAATCTTTCCACATACATTGACCACTTCCTACAACCCCTGGTTCGGAACACTAGGTCCTTTTTGAAAGATACTACCCAAACAATTAGAACTTTTGAAGGTGTCAGATGGGATAAAGAGTTTTTATGGGTGACGTGCGATGTCACAGCCCTATATACCTGTATCCCCCACGATCAGGGTATCATGGCAATAGAGGATAGTCTACAGAATAGTCCCCTTCCCCAATTACAAAAAGATTTTATTTTAAAAGGAATTGAGTTTATTTTAAAGCATAATTATTTTCAATTTGATTCGAATTTTTATTTACAGCTACAAGGCACAGCGATGGGGACTACATTTGCCCCATCCTATGCAAATCTTTTTATGAACTATTTTGAGAACAGTTATGTTTGGAACAATAATCCCTTTAGAACCAAAATTATTAATTATTTTCGGTATTTGATTAAGTAATTTTTATATGGAAGGGAAAGGAAGATGAGGCAAGTGAGTTTATTGCACATCTAAATAATAACAACATGAATCTCAGGTTTACCAGTAAGATCCATAGGGACGTCATGGAATTTTTAGATTTAATTTTGTACATTGACCATAACAATCAGATTGCCGTTAAGAACTTTCGGAAGCCCACAGATAAAAATGGCTTTCTTAATGCCAAAAGTGGACATCTTCCAAGGTGAAAGAACAACATTCCTCTGGGTCAGTATCAGAGGATACGTCGTAATTGTACCCACTATGAGGATTATTTGGAAGAGTCCAAGGCATTGGACCTCAGGTTTATAGAAAAAGGGTATGATAAAAAATCTTCTAAACACTGTCAAAGAAAAAATTTCGAATTTGGACAGGGGTACCATGCTTGAGCCCACTAATAAAAATAAAAATAAAAACAAGAATCCCAATACAGGGAAAGAGGAAATTAGATTTATTACTACCTACAGCCAGGGAAGTAGAGAAATAACTAACATCCTGAAAAAACATTGGAGAATTTTAACATCTGATCCCATCATAGGGAAATTTTAACCTAACCAGCCCACCATAACTTTTAGAAAAAATAGGGATTTTAAAAATACGTTAGCTCCGTCCAGATTTACATCTACAAAAGCTCCGTCCATAAGTTCTAATAACCACTGGCTCACTAGAAAAAATGGAACTTGGCCTTACAGGGCTAGGAATTGCAATATGTGCAGTCGCATTATTGGAGGAGATATGTTCAACAATATAGATCAGACCAAATCATATAGGGTCAAACACACATTTTCGTGTACATCCAAATTTGTGGTGTATCTCCTCATATGCGACTGCAATTGTTATTATATAGGTAGAACCAAAAGAATGATCAGAAGCAGGTTCAACGAACACTTGGGGAATATTAAAAATAAAATTGAAAACCATAGTGTACCTTTTCATTTTAAACAGTTCCATGAGGCTAATAATAAGAGCCTAAGGGTGATGATTCTTGACTGGATTCCTCCAAATTGCTCCAATAATAGATTGAGGTGTCTGAGACAGCGTGAAACTTTTTGGATTCACGAACTCAGAACCCTCAATATTGAGAATCCTAAAGGTCTAAATATAGATTTGGACCTACAGGCCTTTATGTAATAACAAGACATAGACTAGGAACCTAGTAAAGTGTATTCCTTTAGAGTTATGTACACCCAGCCCCTAGATAGGGGGATCAGACTTGGTTTTATTATGTCCCATAGGATTACACACTCAAGTTAATTTATAATATATGTATTTCTGGTCTCCAAATGTATTTGTACATAAATCGTTGGGTTGTTATTATTTTTTCATGTATATAAATTAGACTTGAGAAAACATTTGATGAACTGGTGTTTTCTATACATGATGTGTTTTTCATATATGATATGTAATTTTTAACTATGCAAAGGGCTCACATGCATTTTTATCTGTGTCCAAGTGAATATGTATTTGCACTTTCTCCTATTAGTATGAATTTTATTACTTTTAATTACTGTTAGGTACGTTCAGCGCATCTTTGTAATATCTATCACTTAAGTGTTTTATGAAAATATATATTGAAATATTGTAATACTGCAATCATATAGTTTTTCTGACTCGCCTTTTACTGCTCTGTGTTTCTCTTAGAAATTCTTGTAACCTTTCACCATAAGGGCATATGATGGACTTCCTACATTCACTGATTGGGTGCATTTAGTGAGGATCAACCAATTAGGATTGAGTATTTTCGGAGGTGTGTTCCCCCCCGCCATGTTCAAATAGGAAGCCAGATCCAAGGTAATGATATTCTCTTGAAAAAGTCGGGTCGTAACCCGACGAAACGCGTAGAGTTTTGTGCATTGAGTTTTGTGCATTGAGGAGTCCGAGCTATACTGCAGTAGCTTCCAACAACAATTTACATCCCACTGTCAGAATTCAGTGAGGCTACCCCTGTCGTGATAAGTTCTGGTGTCGTCTTGAACTTCCGGTTTTTGACTGGATACCGGTTAAACTACAGCGGACATTGCTAACAGCCCAGCCGGTGGAAAGACTCGGAGTGCTGGATAGTAGCGGAGGACTGTCTGTGCCCAGCAGTGTGTCTGCCGAGTGCATTTTTATATGTTATGTATGTCTTATGCCCATTTATGTTGGTTAATTTATTGTAATACACATTAAACTGTTTTACGCTCAGAGTGGGTTGCGCTCTGTGTTCTTTTTGTTTCTACATTCTTCATTGTGTGTTTAGTATAAAACTTAGTTTGTGTCTAACAAGTTTCTCAGTACATTAGTCAGTTATTATAGCAGCTGTTATATAATATATAATATAACCTACATTTAGTATTATGTATCAGACTGCATTTATATTTGTTGTATATAAATGTGCAATCCTCTTTGCAGCTTATATTTAAGTTCATCATCTTAGTTATTATTCTGCTCATTGCTATTGTAAGCTGTTTATGTGCGATCTTAGCTGTATTACATTATATTTATAGCTTTGTACTTCAGTTTGCTGCACTGAGTTTGGTGATGTGTAAATAAAGCCTGGAACTACATTTATCCTCTCATCAGTGGAAAGAGTTTAGCTCTCTGTCAGACTTTATATAGAGGAACACAGAGTAAGGACAGAACAAAAAATACTCTGAAAGCCCCCTTTATTTAAACATAAAAGATTACTTTGAGAAATCCTCTTTCACTTTATTTACGTATTTATTGATTTCTAAAACAATATTTTCCCTTTTAGTTCGGGAAAAGGGCTGCGCTACTGGCAAAAGACTGAAAGCGTTAATCAGACAAATGCGCAGACGTTCTGTTCTATCTACATCTTGGAACAAACAGATTGAATACAGCACCCACTACTCACAGGAGCACGGAGAAGGCTTACCAAGCCTAAATAAATCCAAATAGAAAAGTAGTCTCCAGCTGTGGTGAATAAATTACCTTTATTTTACATACAGGGACCAGTAAAGCAACGTTTTGGGCTAACACTAAGCCCTTTCTCAAGCCTGACATTTAATGAATAAAACAGTGTTTAAATAGCCATAATGGCGTCAAGTGATTGTGATAATTGTGTTAATATCGCCATCTAGTGGTGAAAAATACATGCTACTTATAAAAAAGTCTACAACAATTTGTTACAAATTATGTGCTACAAAGTTAACAATGTATATACTAGAAGATACAATACCTAGCAATTCCATATAAATGATTAAAATGCGACATCATAAAATTACAAACATAATATAATATAAATTCAGTGTGAAAAAAAATATATATTCTACAAAAGTTATACCATTCATAAATATTCATTATGTTATAAATTTCATCTATAAAGATTCCATCCATAAAAACACAATCAATACATTTCTTAAAAATTAGTATGTGTAGGAAAATCCTTAAAGTAAACTCCCACATACACCAATATGTCAAAAAATTAAAAATTCAGTATACTAATGGGTTAATTTCCAATTCATACATAGTACTAATTCATTAACAGATGTTAAAACATAACCCATTAAAAATAACAAATAATAAAAAAGAAAGAAAAAGAACGAAAAAACTAAATCTTAAACACATAGGTAAAGTAGATCAAAGGAGCCCTCTTAAAATTGTCACATTTTAAATTTTAATAGTTGTCCAATTGCATTCTATATTAAGTCCTTTAGGCCACAGAGTATTTAATTCGTTAATCCAAAAGGCCTCCCTTTTATTTAGAAGAGCCTCCCTATCTCCACATTTTCTGGGCATACGAATTTGCTCAATGATTTGAAAACGAAGTTGGCTGATATTGTGCCCAGCTTGCAAAAAATGTGAAGAGACCGGAGCATCCTTACCACACCTGATATTTGGCTTGTGCTCAGAGATCCTCTCACGTGCCTCTCTAGTCGATTGTCCAATGTATAATAGAGAACATGGACACTTGATGGCATAAATAATAAACTCTGATCTACAAGTCAAATATTCCTTAATTGTGTATTTTTTACCTGTATAAGAATGAAAAACTCTATCACCTTTAATCATCGAATTGCAATTGATACACGAGAGACAAGGAATACACCCTGTGCGTCGCTTCCCAGTTATAGTTCTCTGAGTACATTTGCTACTAAAACATCTGCTCTTACTAACTGATCTTTTATGTTAGGGCTTCTTTTGTAAGCTGGCATAGGTAACTCTGAGAATACTTTAATATCTGGGTGGCATTTTTGTAAAATATGCCAATATTTTCATATGATTTTATTCATTTGACTACTCCTACTGTTATATTGTGACACAAAAATCAACCTATTTTATTTGTTTCTTTCTTTCTTGACTGTATTGGGCATAGGACTATTAGATCTTAAAATAATATTTTGTTTCTACATCTTGCTCTGTTGCAGATGTGCAAGGACAACATTTGAAAGACAGCGTGCAATTTGCAGATTACATTTTGTAGATGCTTAGGGTTGTACTGTGATATAAATTTGCGTTGCATAAGTGCTTTTTAACACAAAGGCTGTGAGGAGAATGGACATTAAACACTAAAGGCTCAATTTAGCAAGCCAAGGTGCGTACATATGCACCTCTGTCCGCTCCAAGTTGCCTCTGGCAGGTAGCAATCTGCTGGCGGTATTCGGGTGCAACATTTCCCCTCCCCAAGCACAGCCACTCACTCGTGGGCAGGAGCTGTCAATCTCCCCTGTCGGAACGAGACTGGGGAGTTTGAAATCATTCACCTAAGAGGTGGAGAAGAGCCTATGAAGCAGCGATCTGATGACCGCTGCTTGATAAATACTGACTGCAGGTTCTCTTGTGTCTGATGACCGCTGCTTGATAAATACTGACTGCAGGTTCTCTTGTGTCTGATGACCGCTGCTTGATAAATACTGACTGCAGGTTCTCTTGTGTCTGATGACCGCTGCTTGATAAATACTGACTGCAGGTTCTCTTGTCTCTGATGACCGCTGCTTGATAAATACTGACTGCAGGTTCTCTTGTGTCTGACGACCCCTGCTTGATAAATACTGACTGCGGGTTCTCTTGTGTCTGATGACCGTTGCATGATAAATACTGACTGCAGGTTCTCTTATGTCTGATGACCGCTGCTTGATAAATACTGACTGCAGGTTCTCTTTTGTCTGATGACCTCTGCTTGATAAATACAGACTGCAGTTTCTCTTGTGTCTGATGACCGCTGCTTGATAAATACTGACTGCAGGTTCTCTTGTGTCTTATGACCGCTGCTTGATAAATACTGACTGCAGGTTCTCTTATGTCTGATGACCGCTGCTTGATAAATACTGACTGCAGGTTCTCTTGTGTCTGATGACCGCTGCTTGATAAATACTGACTGCAGGTTCTCTTGTGTCTGATGACCGCTGCTTAATAAATACAGACTGCAGGTTCTCTTGTGTCTGATGACCGCTGCTTGATAAATACTGACTGCAGGTTCTCTTGTGTCTGATGACCGCTGCTTGATAAATACTGACTGCAGGTTCTCTTGTGTCTGATGACCTCTGCTTGATAAATACTGACTGCAGGTTCTCTTGTGTCTGATGACCGCTGCTTGATAAATATTGATTGCAGGTTCTCTTGTGTCTGATGACCGCTGCTTGATAAATACTGACTGCAGGTGCTCTTGTGTCTGATGACCTCTGCTTGATAAATACTGACTGCAGGTTCTCTTGTGTCTGATGACCGCTGCTTGATAAATACTGATTGTAGGTTCTCTTGTCTCTGATGACCGCTGCTTGATAAATACTGACTGCAGGTTCTCTTGTGTCTGATGACCGCTGCTTGATAAATACTGATTGCAGGTTCTCTTGTGTCTGATGACCGCTGCTTGATAAATACTGACTGCAGGTGCTCTTGTGTCTGATGACCGCTGCTTGATAAATACTGACTGCAGGTTCTCTTGTGTCTGATGACCGCTGCTTGATAAATACTGACTGCAGGTTCTCTTGTGTCTGATGACCGCTGCTTGATAAATACTGACTGCAGGTTCTCTTGTGTCTGATGACCGCTGCTTGATAAATACTGACTGCAAGTTCTCTTGTGAGAACCTGCAGTTGTAGCGAGGCAAAGGGCTTGATAAATCGAGCCTTAGATTAATAATAGATAGAATGATGCATTCAAGAAAAAGATTAGTCTTTTTAAGTAGATAAGGTTGCTGGGTTTCCTCCCTAACAAAATACAGGACACCCACTGTATAATAGGGAGGGGGGGTTATGGTGGGAGATGAATCACACACACACACATATATATATATTACATATTTGTATGCCAGAAATAAGTGAATGATAATGAAAACTATTAAAAAGTAATACATAAGAATTGTATCTAATGTTTTAAGGCTGAACAGGAAATTAATATTTTTATTGTACAATAAACTAAAAATATATAATACATTTAAACTAACACACTGTTTCAGTCCCTGAACTTCCAGAGAGGGCTGCTGCACTTCTCCTTTATACAGCCATCTAGCACACAAGGGGTTAAACAGTTTGTTCTACGAGGTTAAAAAAAAGTTACAGGCAGCTTACATCTCACACAAGCAGCACCGGTAGAGAAGAGGGCAGTTATAGTCTTTCTGTTCGGGAGAAAGTAAACACACTTCACTCCGTGTTCTTCTCTGTGCAGACCCCGCCCCCAGCAGCAACGGGGAACCTGTCAAATGTCAGAGGTCTCTAATAGGGGAGAGGGCACTGTCTATTGCTTAACCCCGCGCGTGAAGTGCTAGAAAGCTTGGGGATTTGTATTCCCCACATTCCTTACATAACAGGAACATAAAATAATGCAGGAGCCATTGCAAAGTAGTTCTCAGTTTAAAAAAAAAAATATGGAGATTTAAGTGTCTGTTTTTTTCTACAATTTTTAACGGACAGGTGGTTGAAAAACTGGACTGTCCGGTTACATACCGGACACCTGGCAACCCTACATGTAGATGTGTTTTTTAAAATGTATTAGTTGTTTCAATATTGACAATGAAGTGTATTGTTTTAGGGTCTATATAACAATAAGTACGGCCTTGTTGTAACTTAGGTCTCTGTCATGGCCAATTAGAAACTGAAAAGCTCACAATTTCAGAATGGTATTACAGGGAAAAGGGATAAAATAAATAAGAAAGGATAATAGTTATACATTTTATATTATCTCAATGTGTTTAATGTCACTTTACGAATGTAAAAAGTGCATTGGAGCTAGCATCTCCTGCTGGTGAAAGTTTGAAAAAGCAAAAGCCTACAGCACCTGGTATTCCCAGGTGGTCTGCCATGCAAGTACTAACCAGGCCTGACCCTGCTTAGCTTCCAAGATCAGGCGCATTCAGGGGGGTGTGGCCGTAGGCAGAGACAGAACCTGCATTTACTCCTCTTGTAGTGCAGGCCTCTCCGGACACCTTCCTTCTTTCTAAGCTGCTACTGCTGCCCTTCCACACAAACAAACATTTCATCAGCTGCTCAGCAATGAAACACTTTCACACTCTCCCCTCTCCTGCTGCTGCTGAAGCTTTTAGCGACAGCATGCTTTCGGATATGGTTGGGGTGAGAAACTGACTTCCCTTGGCAGCCTCACCTGTTGAAAGCGACTGGCCAAAAAAAAAAGAGCGGTAGAAAATTGGGCTGGGAGGACAGGGTGCGAAAAAAGCCCTGGCAGGCCAAGAGAGGCAAGGATAGCGACAGAGCGATAGACAAAGGGAAAAGTCTGCATGTGGTAGAGGGCAGAGCCACCATCAGGGGGTGAAAGGAGTGACTCCTGTCAGGGGCCCACTGGGCCAGGGGGCACCATGAGGCAAACACAACTATTCTTAAAAAAATATATATTTTTTTTAATTTTGGCAGCCACCAGAGGGCGCTACAGCAGAGCGCTATTGAGAGGGGGAAATGTCATTACAAGGAGTAAAGCATTAGTATTTGAGAGGAGTTCTGAGTGGGCACTAAACCACTATGTAGTGTGAGACAGACTTGGCACTTCAGTTTGTACAGTGTGTGCCTGAGTCAGACGGCAGATCACTTTCATTTGCAGAGAAGGTAGGATTTACTTAGTAAATGTTTTTATTTCTTTGTAAAATTTCAAATTGTAACTTTAGTGTGGTAGTTGTATGGTGGGGCCAGGGGTCCATAAAAACAGTTTTTTTAGCATTATGCAGCAGTGTATTTATGATTATGTGACAATGCTGTAGAAATTCTATGTTTAAAACCATGCAGAAATGTTTCCTACTCTATACACAAATGTTAGGGGCCCTTTTGGCAGATATGATTTTTTTTATTTTATATATATATATATATATATATATATATATATATATTACATTCCAGTTTACTGCCCCTTTGTGCAAGCACTTTCCATACAAACAAGCCTAAATCCTGCATTTAACCAGATCTAATGGTTTGAGACTGAGTATCACAGACAATATAGAGTACAGCCTTTTCAAAATCCATAAGTACAGCTGACAGATGAGAACATTTGTACACCAGATTTAAAGTAGTGCTCTTGGTTGGGGGAAATGAAGGGGAGGGACCCAAACATATTGCAACTTTTCAAAATTACTTTTCTTCATCTACCCATTCTGAGAGATCATTAATGTACAAATTTGAATTCACAGAATTATTTTTGTTTGCACATTTACAAATATGATTCTTTAAAAAGTGAACTATTAATTTCTGCAATTTTTTTATCATGCATGTCACACACTGTTGATTTAGGGGATGGCAATGTGCAGAAATGTTACCCCCTGTGATTGTTTCTGTGGGTGGCTTTGTTTATGTCTTTGTGCTTTTATTGGTGTTTGTATGAGTGTGTATGTATTTTTGTTCGGTGGGTCTCTCTGTGAGGGTGTGTGTGTATGTATTTGTGTATTTTCTGTGGATGCCTCTGTGAGGGTGGGTGTGTATGTCTTTTTGTGTTTTCTGTGGATGTTTCTGAGGGTGTGTGTGTATGTCTTTGTGTGTTTTCTGTGGATGTCTCTGTGAAGATGTATGCGTATGTCTTTGTGCATTTTCTGTGGATATCTCTGTGAGTGTGTGTTCGTATTTCTTTGTGCATTTTCTGTGGGTGTCTCTGTAAGGGTGTGTGTGTATGTATGTCTTTGTGTATTTTCTGTGGATGCCTCTGTGAAGGTGGGTGTGTCTGTCTTTGTGTGTTTTCTGTGGGTGTCTCTGTGAGGGTGTATGCATATGTCTGTGTGCTTTCTTTGGGTGCTTCTGTAATGGTGTGTGCATATGTGTGTGTATATGTGTGTGTATTTTCTGTGGGTGTCTCTGTGAGGGTGTGTTGTCTATGTGAGGGTGTCTGTATGTGTGTATGTCTTTGTGCATTTTCAGTGGGTGTCTCTGAGGGTGTATGTGTGTATGTCTTTGTGTGTTTTCTATGGATGTCTCAGTGAGGGTGCGTGTGTATGTATGTTTTTGTGTGTTTTCTGTGGGTGTCTGTGTCGGTATGTCTTTGTGTGATTTTTATGGGTGTCTCTCTCTGTGTGTGTGTATGTGGCTGTCTCTGTTGGTGTTTCCTTGGGTGTATGTGCAAGTTTGAGTTTGTGTGTGTGTGTGTGTGTGCATTGTCTGTTCTTTTTTAGGACATTTTGACCTTATTGCTGATTATTTGCATCTTTCTACAGACGTTGAGATTAATGAGACCTTTCCAAACTTCACCAATCCACCACTTAACCTTTAAATTATTGTTTAGGCAGTTCAGGGCCCTTCCTTTCAGCCACTGCATGCTGTTCTCATAATATAGTTGGCATCTTTCTTGACAAAAAGATAATCAGAACTCCATTTTGTCTTGTAAATCTCCTTTTTTGACAAAACTGTAGTCTACCTCATTAGTTGTCAGGTCAATGTAAACAAGTGCTGAGTGACTGTGTCTGAGTGTGTTTGTGTGTTTCTTTGCGTGTCGCTAGAGTGTCTATATGTGAATCCTTATGTGTGAGTGTGTGTTTCAGTGTATGAGTGTGTCTCTTTGCGTGTCTGCTAGAGTGTCTATATGTGAATCCTTATGTGTGAGTGTGTGTTTCAGTGTATGAGTATGTCTCTTTGCGTGTCTGCTAGAGTGTCTATATGTGAATCCTTATGTGTGAGTGTGTGTTTCAGTGTATGAGTGTGTCTGTGTGTTTCTTTGCGTGTCTGCTAGAGTGTCTATATGTGAATCCTTATGTGTGAGTGTGTGTTTCAGTGTATGAGTGTGTCTCTTTGCGTGTCTGCTAGAGTGTCTATATGTGAATACTTATGTGTGAGTGTGTTTCAGTGTATAAGTGTGTCTGTGTGTTTCTTTGTATGTCTGCTAGAGTGTCTATATGTGAATACTTATGTGTGAGTGTGTGTTTCAGTGTATAAGTGTGTCTGTGTGTTTCTTTGTATGTCTGCTAGAGTGTCTATATGTGAATACTTATGTGTGAGTGTGTTTCAGTGTATAAGTGTGTCTGTGTGTTTGTGTGTTACTACGTTTAGAACATTTACAAGTTTGACTACACTTAAGAATAAAGTGCAAATACGTTTTAGTCACTTGGTCAAAAATTGCACATGTCAAAGGAGTGGGGCTGATCAATGGTTAAGTAAGGGGCCCCAAAAATTTTAGTGGCAGCCCTGGCAGAGGGAAATGAATACAATAAATAAATATGTACACAAATAGATTTGTATAAAATACTCTGAAAGCCCCCTTTATTTAAACATAAAAGAATACTTTGAGAAAACCCTTTCCACTTTCACTTTATTTCCGTATGTATTGATTTCTAAAACAATATTTTCCCTTTCATTTGGGGAAAAGGGCTGCGCTACTGGCAGACGACTGAAAGCGTTAAACAGACAAATGCGCAGACTTTCTGGTCTATCTGCATCTTGCTCCGTTGCTGAGATGGGAGAGCAACAGCTGCTACCGCTGCTGTTGCCTTTGTTTTAAAATGTAGCTCTGTTAATGTTTGAGAGTCAGCGTGCGACTTGCTGATTCCATTTTGTAGATGCCTAGGGTTGTAGTGTGCTAAAAATGTGCAGCGTTGCGTAAGTGCTTTGTAAGAGAAAGGCTGTGAGGAGAATGGTGTGTTAAGAGTGTATAAAAGTGCATTGGAGCTAGCGCCTCCTGCTGGTGAAAGTTTGAAAAAGCAAAAGCCTACAGCACCTGGAATTCCCAGGCGGTCTCCCATCCAAGTACTAACCAGGCCCAACCCTGCTTAGCTTCCAAGATCAGACAAGATCGGGCGCATTCAGGGTGGTGTGGCCGTAGGCAGAGACAGTGCCTGCATTTACTCCTCTTGTAGTGCAGACCTCTCCAGACACCTTCCTTCTTTCTGAGCTGCTACTGCTGCCCTTCCACACAAACAAACATTTCTTCAGCTGCTCAGCAAGGAAACACTTTCACTCTCTCCCCTCTCCTGCTGCTGAAGCTTTTAGTACCACTTTACTTTACAGCTGCCTGTCACCACCTTACAAACAGCCTTCTCTCTTAAAGGGCCATGATACCCAAATGTTAAAACACTTGAAAGTGATGCAGCATAGCTCAGCTGTAAAAAGCTGACTAGAAAATATCACCTCTACATCTCTATGTAAATAAAGAAAGATATTTTACCTCACAATGTCCTAAATATTCCGATCCCATTGTGAAGGACATTAAGCAGCAAATCAGTATGCCTGTCCTGGGACAGGCAAGGGAGTGAGCTCCGTGCACACTAAAGTTATTTGCCTATTCAGTTTAAGGAAGTTTACTATGAAATCTCATGATCTGCTGATGCTGATTGGCTGCTGTTCATTTTTTTACCTGCAGCTGGACAGCATCTGAAGTATAACTTTTTACACAGCACTTACTCTGGTGAGCTGAGGACATTGTGAGGTAAAATATCTTCCTATTTTACATAGAGATGCTCAGGTGATATTTTCCTGTCAGCTTTTTACAGTTATACTGCATCACTTTCAAGTGATTTAACATATGAGTATTATGTCCCTTTAAGGCAAGAGGCACATCTAGTCTTAGCCTTTGGCCTGTCTCACGAAAGGAAAAGCCAGTGGGCACAATTTCTTCTAACAATGGCCTTGTGCGTGCAAACCCCAGGCATTCTTACGCTCCACCCCTCTATTTGCTCCTACCACCTCTACCGAAAGGCTTACCCACTTACCCAATAGACTTTCCAGCAGAGCGTTAAGCTCATTTTTTTATTTTTTTTCTTCTGGATCTTTCACCCTCCACCTTCAGTTCATCACCTCTTGTTCGAGCTTGCCTGATTTTTGGGGAAATGCTTCTCTGCTCAACTACAGGAAACCAATTCAAACCTATTTACTTCGTCTGCAAGGCTCTGCGGATTTCACAAACATGCATTCTTTCTCTAAAACACGCTCTTGCTCTTGTAGGCCTTTTTTGCGACAGCACGCTTTCGGATATGGTGGGGGTGGGGGCGGCACGATACGCTCGTTTTTTTACCTCTCAAAAAAGGAAGAATTGCTTTTCTTTGAACCTGAGCAAACGTTTTGGAATCTTGTGGCCATCTTACAGTGCCCTCAGCTCCCTTCCTCCGGTTCTAGTGCGAGCTGTTCATTCTGACGAGACATCCTGAGAGCAGCAGAAAGCCTTATACGCCCAAACGCTTTATTTGTCTAGGAAAGGGACGAGCTGAGAAAATGGCTTCCCCCAGCAGCCTCACCTGTTAATAGCGACTGGCCAAAAGAAGAGAGCGGCAGAAAATGGGGCTGGGAGGACAGGCTGCGAAAAAAGCACTGGTAGGCCAAGAGAGGCAAGGATAGCGACAGAGCGAAAGACAAAGGGAAAAGTCTGCGTGCGGCAGAGGGAAATGAAAAACAAGAAACTCTGTGTGCATAGCTGAGCCGTGCTGCTGATGCCACAGAGGGAACACTGTTTATGTTCGATTTCAGCAAGAGGGGGAAGCTCCTCGTTGCTTTGCTGCGCTTAACCAAGCCTCAGATACAGCAAAAGCCTAAATCGGGAAGAAAACGCTAGCAGAAATAAAAGACCCCACAGAGGGCTGAAAATTTAACATAAAAGGCACCAGAGTCTGCTTTGAATCAAGCATTTGTCCTTTAGGAAAACAAAAATACAATAAATAAATACGTACATAAATAGATCTGTATAAAATACTCTGAAAGCCCCCTTTCTTTAAACATAAAAGAATACTTTGAAAAAACCCTTTCCACTTTCACTTTATTTACGTATGTATTGATTTCTAAAACAATATTTTCCCTTACATTTGTGGAAAAGGGCTGCGCTAGTGGCAGAGGACTGAAAGCGTTAAACAGACAAATGCGCAGACTTTCTGGTCTATCTGCATCTTGCTCCGTTGCTGAGGTGGGAGAGCAACAGCTGCTACTGCTGCTGTTGCCTTTGTTTTAAAATGTAGCTCTGTTAATGTTTGAGAATCAGTGTGCGACTTGCTGATTCCATTTTGTAGCTGCCTAGGGTTGTAGTGTGCTAAAAATGTGCAGCGTTGCGTAAGTGCTTTGTAAGAGAAAGGCTGTGAGGAGTATGGTGTGTTAAGAGTGTATAAAAGTGCATTGGAGCTAGCGCCTCCTGCTGGTGAAAGTTTGAAAAAGCAAAAGCCTACAGCACCTGGTATTCCCAGGCGGTCTCCCATCCAAGTACTAACCAGGCCCAACCCTGCTTAGCTTCCGAGATCAGACGAGATCAGGTGCATTCAGGGTGGTGTGGCCGTAGGCAGAGACAGGGCCTGCATTTACTCCTCTTGTAGTGCAGGCCTCTCCGGACACCTTCCTTCTCAGCTGCTCAGCAAGAAAACACGTTCACTCTCTCCCCTCTCCTGCTGCTGAAGCTTTTAGTACCGCTTTACTTTACAGCTGCCTGTCACCACCTTACAAACAGCCTTTTCACTTAAAGGGACACTGAACTCAAATTTTTTCTTTCGGGATTCAGATAGAGCATGCAAGTTTAAGCAACCTTCTAATTTACTCCTATTATCTATTTTTCTTAATTCTCTTCCTATCTTTATTTGAAAAGCAAGAATGTAAGTTTAGAAGCTGGCCCATTTTTTGTTCACAACCTAAGTTGTCCTTGCTGTTTGGACAGCACCAATAAACAAGTGCTATCCAGAGGTCTGAACCAAAAATTGGCTGACTCTTTAGCTTAGATGTCTTCTTTTTAAAATAAAGATAGCAAGAGAACAAAGAAAATTTAATAATAGGAATAAATTAGAAAGTTGCTTAAAATTGCATGCTCTATCTGAATCATGAAAGATTTGGGTTTCGTATCCATTTAGGGCAAGAGGCTCATCTAGTCTCAGCCCTTGGCCTGTCTCACCAAAGAAAAAGCCACTGGGCACAATTTCTTCTGGCGTTGTGCGTGCCCACCCCTCAGGCATTCCTACGTATACCCTAGATAGAATCAGCCCTCCCGTAGTACTAGGCACAACCCTGTATACATGTACAGAAATACGCTAGATAGAATCAGCCCTCCTGTAGTACTAGGCACAACCCTGTATACATGTACACATATACGCTAGATAGAATCAGCCCTCCCGTAGTACTAGGCACAACCCTGTATACATGTACACGTATACGCTAGATAGAATCAGCCCTCCCGTAGTACTAGGCACAACCCTATATACATGTACACGTATACGCTAGATAGAATCAGCCCTCCCGTAGTACTAGGCACAACCCTATATACATGTACACGTATACGCTAGATAGAATCAGCCCTCCCGTAGTACTAGGCACAACCCTGTATACATGTACACGTATACGCTAGATAGAATCAGCCCTCCCGTAGTACTAGGCACAACCCTATATACATGTACACGTATACGCTAGATAGAAACAGCCCTCCCGTAGTACTAGGCACAACCCTATATACATGTACACATATACGCTAGATAGAATCAGCCCTCCCGTAGTACTAGGCACAACCCTATATACATGTACACGTATACGCTAGATAGAATCAGCCCTCCTGTGGTACTAGGCACAACCCTGTATACATGTACACGTATACGCCAGATAGAATCAGCCCTCCCGTAGTACTAGGCACAACCCTGTATACATGTACAAATATACGCTAGATAGAATCAGCCCTCCTATAGTACTAGGCACAACCCTGTATGCATGTACACATATAGGCTAGATAGAATCAGTCCTCACGTAGTACTAGGTACAACCCTGTATACATGTACACATATACGCTAGATAGAATCAGCCCTCCCATAGTACTAGGCACAACCCTGTATACATGTACACATATACGCTAGATAGAATCAGCCCTCCCGTTGTACTAGGCACAACCCTGTATACATGTACACATATACGCTAGATAGAATCAGCCCTCCCGTAGTACTAGGCACAACCCTGTATACATGTACACATATACGCTAGATAGAATCAGCCCTCCCATAATACTAGGCACAACCCTGTATACATGTACACATATACGCTAGATAGAATCAGCCCTCCCGTTGTACTAGGCACAACCCTGTATACATGTACACATATATGCTAGATAGAATCAGCCCTCCCATAGTACTAGGCACAACCCTGTATACATGTACACATATACGCTAGATAGAATCAGCCCTCCCATAGTACTAGGCACAACCCTGTATACATGTACACATATACGCTAGATAGAATCAGCCTTCCCGTTGTACTAGGCACAACCCTGTATATATGTACACGTATACGCTAGATAGAATCAGCCCTCCCATAGTACTAGGCACAACCCTGTATACATGTACACATATACGCTAGATAGAATCAGCCCTCCCGTAGTACTAGGCACAACCCTGTATACATGTACACATATACGCTAGTCAGAATCAGCCCTCCCTTTGTACTAGGCACAACCCTGTATACATGTACAGGTATACGCTAGATAGAATCAGCCCTCCCGTTGTACTAGGCACAACCCTGTATATATGTACACGTATACGCTAGATAGAATCAGCCCTCCCATAGTACTAGGCACAACCCTGTATACATGTACACATATACGCTAGATAGAATCAGCCCTCCCGTAGTACTAGGCACAACCCTGTATACATGTACACATATACGCTAGATAGAATCAGCCCCCCGTTGTACTAGGCACAACCCTGTATACATGTACAGGTATACGCTAGATAGAATCAGCCCTCCCGTAGTACTAGGCACAACCCTGTATACATGTACAGGTATACGCTAGATAGAATCAGCCCTCCCGTAGTACTAGGCACAACCCTGTATACATGTACAGGTATACGCTAGATAGAATCAGCCCTCCTGTAGTACTAGGCACAACCCTGTATACATGTACACGTATACGCTAGATAGAATCAGCCCTCCCGTAGTACAAGGCACAACCCTGTATACATGTACACATATACGCTAGATAGAATCAGCCCTCCCATAGTCCTAGGCACAACCCTGTATACATGTACACATATACGCTAGATAGAATCAGCCCTCCCATAGTACTAGGCACAACCCTGTATACATGTACACATATACGCTAGATAGAATCAGCCCTCCCGTAGTACTAGGCACAACCCTGTATACATGTACACGTATACGCTAGATAGAATCAGCCCTCCCGTAGTACTAGGCACAACCCTGTATACATGTACAGGTATACGCTAGATAGAATCAGCCCTCCCGTAGTATAAGGCACAACCCTGTATACATGTACACGTGTAAGCTAGATAGAATAAGCACTCCCGTAGTACTAGGCACATCCCTGTATACATGTACACATATATACGCTAGATAGAAACAGTCCTCCCGTAGTACTAGGCACAACCCTGTATACATGTACACGTATACGCTAGATAGAATCAGCCCTCCCGTAGTACTAGGCACAACCCTGTATACATGTACACATATACGCTAGATAGAATCAGCCCTCCTGTAGTACTAGGCACAACCCTGTATACATGTAGTGTACACATATACGCTAGATAGAATCAGCCCTCCCGTAGTACTAGGCACAACCCTGTGTACATGTACAGGTATACGCTAGATAGAATCAGCCCTCCCGTAGTACTAGGCACAACCCTGTAAACATGTACACGTATACGCTAGATAGAATCAGCCCTCCCATAGTATTAGGCACAACCCTGTATACATGTACATGTATACGCTAGATAGAATCAGCCCTCCCGTAGTACTAGGCACAACCCTATATACATGTACACGTATACGCTAGATAGAATCAGCCCTCCCGTAGTACTAGGCACAACCCTATATACATGTACACATATACGCTAGATAGAATCAGCCCTCCCGTAGTATAAGGCACAACCCTGTATACATGTACACGTGTAAGCTAGATAGAATAAGCACTCCCGTAGTACTAGGCACATCCCTGTATACATGTACACATATATACGCTAGATAGAAACAGTCCTCCCGTAGTACTAGGCACAACCCTGTATACATGTACACGTATACGCTAGATAGAATCAGCCCTCCCGTAGTACTAGGCACAACCCTGTATACATGTACACATATACGCTAGATAGAATCAGCCCTCCTGTAGTACTAGGCACAACCCTGTATACATGTAGTGTACACATATATACGCTAGATAGAATCAGCCCTCCCGTAGTACTAGGCACAACCCTGTGTACATGTACAGGTATACGCTAGATAGAATCAGCCCTCCCGTAGTACTAGGCACAAACCTGTAAACATGTACACGTATACGCTAGATAGAATCAGCCCTCCCATAGTATTAGGCACAACCCTGTATACATGTACATGTATACGCTAGATAGAATCAGCCCTCCCGTAGTACTAGGCACAACCCTATATACATGTACACGTATACGCTAGATAGAATCAGCCCTCCCGTAGTACTAGGCACAACCCTATATACATGTACACATATGCGCTAGATAGAATCAGCCCTCCCATAGTATTAGGCACAACCCTGTATACATGTACACGTATACGCTAGATAGAATCAGCCCTCCCGTAGTACTAGGCACAACCCTATATAGAATCAGCCCTCCTGTAGTACTAGGCACAACCCTGTATACATGTACACGTATACGCTAGATAGAATCAGCCCTCCCATAGTACTAGGCACAACCCTGTATACATGTACAGGTATACGCTAGATAGAATCAGCCCTCCCGTAGTACTAGGAACAACCCTGTATACATGTACAGGTATACGCTAGATAGAATCAGCCCTCCCGTAGTACTAGGCACAACCCTGTATACATGTACACATATACGCTAGATAGAATCAGCCCTCCCGTAGTACTAGGCACAACCCTGTATGCATGTACACATATACGCTAGATAGAATCAGCCCTCCCATAGTACTAGGCACAACCCTGTATACATGTACACATATACGCTAGATAGAATCAGCCCTCCCATAGTACTAGGCACAACCCTGTATACATGTACACATATACGCTAGATAGAATCAGCCCTCCCATAGTACTAGGCACAACCCTGTATACATGTACACATATACGCTAGATAGAATCAGCCCTCCAGTAGTACTAGGCACAACCCTGTATACATGTACACATATACGCTAGATAGAATCAGCCCTCCCATAGTACTAGGCACAACCCTGTATACATGTACACATATACGCTAGATAGAATCAGCCCTCCCGTAGTACTAGGCACAACCCTGTATACATGTACATGTATACGCTAGATTGAATCAGCCCTCCCGTAGTACTAGGCACATCCCTGTATACATGTACATGTATACGCTAGATAGAATCAGCCCTCCCATAGTACTAGGCACAACCCTGTATACATGTACACATATACGCTAGCTAGAATCAGCCCTCCCGTAGTACTAGGCACAACCCTGTATACATGTACACATATACGCTAGATAGAATCAGCCCTCCCGTTGTACTAGGCACAACCCTGTATACATGTACACGTATACGCTAGATAGAATCAGCCCTCCTGTAGTACTAGGCACAACCCTGTATACATGTACACGTATACGCTAAATAGAATCAGCCCTCCCATAGTACTAGGCACAACCCTGTATATATGTACACGTATACACTAGATAGAATCAGCCCTCCCGTAGTACTAGGCACAACCCTGTATACACGTACACGTATACGCTAGATAGAATCAGCCCTCCTGTAGTACTAGGCACAACCCTGTATACATGTACACGTATACGCTAGATAGAATCAGCCCTCCTGTAGTACTAGGCACAACCCTGTATACATGTACACGTATACGCTAAATAGAATCAGCCCTCCCATAGTACTAGGCACAACCCTGTATATATGTACACGTATACACTAGATAGAATCAGACCTCCTGTAGTACTAGGCACAACCCTGTATACATGTACTTGTATACGCTAGATAGAATCAGTCCTCCCGTAGTACTAGGCACAACCCTGTATACATGTACACGTATACGCTAGATAGAATCAGCCCTCCCATAGTACTAGGCACAACCCTGTATACATGTACAGGTATACGCTAGATAGAATCAGACCTCCTGTAGTACTAGGCACAACCCTGTATACATGTACAGGTATACGCTAGATAGAATCAGACCTTCTGTAGTACTAGGCACAACCCTGTATATATGTACACGTATACACTAGATAGAAACAGCCCTCCCGTAGTACTAGGCACAACCCTGTATACATGTACACGTATACGCTAGATAGAATCAGTCCTCCCGTAGTACTAGGCACAACCCTGTATACATGTACAGGTATACGCTAGATAGAATCAGTCCTCCCGTAGTATTAGGCACAACCCTGTATACATGTACACGTATACGCTAGATAGAATCAGCCCTCCCGTAGTATTAGGCACAGCCCTGTATACATGTACACGTGTACGCTAGATAGAATCAGCCCTCCCGTAGTACTAGGCACAACCCTGTATACATGTACACATATACGCTAGATAGAATCAGCCCTCCCGTTGTACTAGGCACAACCCTGTATACATGTACACGTATACGCTAGATAGAATCAGCCCTCCTGTAGTACTAGGCACAACCCTGTATACATGTACACGTATACGCTAAATAGAATCAGCCCTCCCATAGTACTAGGCACAACCCTGTATATATGTACACGTATACGCTAGATAGAATCAGCCCTCCCGTAGTACTAGGCACAACCCTGTATACATGTACATGTATACGCTAGATAGAATCAGCCCTCCCATAGTACTAGGCACAACCCTGTATACATGTACATGTATACGCTAGATAGAATCAGCCCTCCCATAGTACTAGGCACAACCCTGTATACATGTACACATATACGCTAGATAGAATCAGCCCTCCCGTAGTACTAGGCACAACCCTGTATACATGTACACATATACGCTAGATAGAATCAGCCCTCCCGTTGTACTAGGCACAACCCTGTATACATGTACACGTATACGCTAGATAGAATCAGCCCTCCTGTAGTACTAGGCACAACCCTGTATACATGTACACGTATACGCTAAATAGAATCAGCCCTCCCATAGTACTAGGCACAACCCTGTATATATGTACACGTATACACTAGATAGAATCAGCCCTCCCGTAGTACTAGGCACAACCCTGTATACATGTACACATATACGCTAGATAGAATCAGCCCTCCCATAGTACTAGGCACAACCCTGTATACATGTACACATATATACATGGGAGGGCTGATTCTATCTAGCGTATACGTGTACATGTATACAGGGTTGTGCCTAGTACTACGGGAGGGCTGATTCTATCTAGCGTACACGTGTACATGTATACAGGGTTGTGCCTAATACTACGGGAGGGCTGATTCTATCTAGCGTATATGTGTACATGTATACAGGGTTGTCCCTACTACTACAGGAGGGCTGATTCTATCTAGATAGAATCAGCCCTCTCGTAGTAGTAGGGACAACCCTGTATACATGTACACATATACGCTAGATAGAATCAGCCCTCCCGTAGTACTAGGCACAACCCTGTATACATGTACAGGTATACGCTAGATAGAATCAGCCCTCCCGTAGTATTAGGCACAACCCTGTATACATGTACACGTGTACGCTAGATAGAATAAGCACTCCCGTAGTACTAGGCACATCCCTGTATACATGTACACATATATACGCTAGATAGAAACAGTCCTTCCGTAGTACTAGGCACAACCCTGTATACATGTACACGTATACGCTAGATAGAATCAGCCCTCCCGTAGTACTAGGCACAACCCTGTATACATGTACATGTATACGCTAGATAGAATCAGCCCTCCCGTAGTACTAGGCACAACCCTGTATACATGTACAGGTATACGCTAGATAGAATCAGCCCTCCCGTAGTATTAGGCACAACCCTGTATACATGTACACGTGTACGCTAGATAGAATAAGCACTCCCGTAGTACTAGGCACATCCCTGTATACATGTACACATATACGCTAGATAGAAACAGTCCTCCCGTAGTACTAGGTACAACCCTGTATACATGTACACGTATACGCTAGATAGAATCAGCCCTCCCCTAGTACTAGGCACAACCCTGTATACATGTACACGTATACGCTAGATAGAATCAGCCCTCCCATAGTACTAGGCACAACCCTGTATACACGTACAGGTATACGCTAGATAGAATCAGCCCTCCCGTAGTACTAGGCACAACCCTGTATACATGTACAGGAATATGCTAGATAGAATCAGGCCTCCCGTAGTACTAGGCACAACCCTGTATACATGTACACGTATACGCTAAATAGAATCAGCCCTCCCATAGTACTAGGCACAACCCTGTATATATGTACACGTATACACTAGATAGAATCAGCCCTCCCGTAGTACTAGGCACAACCCTGTATACATGTACACATATACGCTAGATAGAATCAGCCCTCCCATAGTCCTAGGCACAACCCTGTATACATGTACACATATATACATGGGAGTGCTTATTCTATCTAGCGTACACGTGTACATGTATACAGGGTTGTACCTAATACTACGGGAGGGCTGATTCTATCTAGCGTACACGTGTACATGTATACAGGGTTGTGCCTAATACTACGGGAGGGCTGATTCTATCTAGCGTATACCTGTACATGTATACAGGGTTGTGCCTAGTACTACGGGAGGGCTGATTCTATCTAGATAGAATCAGCCCTCCTGTAGTAGTAGGGACAACCCTGTATACATGTACACATATACGCTAGATAGAATCAGCCCTCCCGTAGTACTAGGCACAACCCTGTATACATGTACAGGTATACGCTAGATAGAATCAGCCCTCCCGTAGTATTAGGCACAACCCTGTATACATGTACACGTGTACGCTAGATAGAATAAGCACTCCGTAGTACTAGGCACATCCCTGTATACATGTACACATATATACGCTAGATAGAAACAGTCCTCCCGTAGTACTAGGCACAACCCTGTATACATGTACACGTATACGCTAGATAGAATCAGCCCTCCCGTAGTACTAGGCACAACCCTGTATACATGTACATGTATACGCTAGATAGAATCAGCCCTCCCATAGTACTAGGCACAACCCTGTATACATGTACACATATACGCTAGATAGAATCAGCCCTCCCATAGTACTAGGCACAACCCTGTATACATGTACAGGTATACGCTAGATAGAATCAGACCTCCTGTAGTACTAGGCACAACCCTGTATACATGTACAGGTATACGCTAGATAGAATCAGACCTTCTGTAGTACTAGGCACAACCCTGTATATATGTACACGTATACACTAGATAGAAACAGCCCTCCCGTAGTACTAGGCACAACCCTGTATACATGTACACGTATACGCTAGATAGAATCAGTCCTCCCGTAGTACTAGGCACAACCCTGTATACATGTACAGGTATACGCTAGATAGAATCAGTCCTCCCGTAGTATTAGGCACAACCCTGTATACATGTACACGTATACGCTAGATAGAATCAGCCCTCCCGTAGTATTAGGCACAGCCCTGTATACATGTACACGTGTACGCTAGATAGAATCAGCCCTCCCGTAGTACTAGGCACAACCCTGTATACATGTACACATATACGCTAGATAGAATCAGCCCTCCCGTTGTACTAGGCACAACCCTGTATACATGTACACGTATACGCTAGATAGAATCAGCCCTCCTGTAGTACTAGGCACAACCCTGTATACATGTACACGTATACGCTAGATAGAATCAGCCCTCCCATAGTACTAGGCACAACCCTGTATACATGTACACGTATACGCTAGATAGAATCAGCCCTCCCGTAGTACTAGGCACAACCCTGTATACATGTACATGTATACGCTAGATAGAATCAGCCCTCCCATAGTACTAGGCACAACCCTGTATACATGTACATGTATACGCTAGATAGAATCAGCCCTCCCATAGTACTAGGCACAACCCTGTATACATGTACACATATACGCTAGATAGAATCAGCCCTCCCGTAGTACTAGGCACAACCCTGTATACATGTACACATATACGCTAGATAGAATCAGCCCTCCCGTTGTACTAGGCACAACCCTGTATACATGTACACGTATACGCTAGATAGAATCAGCCCTCCCGTAGTACTAGGCACAACCCTGTATACATGTACACGTATACGCTAGATAGAATCAGCCCTCCCATAGTACTAGGCACAACCCTGTATATATGTACACGTATACACTAGATAGAATCAGCCCTCCCGTAGTACTAGGCACAACCCTGTATACATGTACACATATACGCTAGATAGAATCAGCCCTCCCATAGTCCTAGGCACAACCCTGTATACATGTACACATATATACATGGGAGTGCTTATTCTATCTAGCGTACACGTGTACATGTATACAGGGTTGTGCCTAGTACTACGGGAGGGCTGATTCTATCTAGCGTACACGTGTACATGTATACAGGGTTGTGCCTAATACTACGGGAGGGCTGATTCTATCTAGCGTATACCTGTACATGTATACAGGGTTGTGCCTAGTACTACGGGAGGGCTGATTCTATCTAGATAGAATCAGCCCTCCTGTAGTAGTAGGGACAACCCTGTATACATGTACACATATACGCTAGATAGAATCAGCCCTCCCGTAGTACTAGGCACAACCCTGTATACATGTACAGGTATACGCTAGATAGAATCAGCCCTCCCGTAGTATTAGGCACAACCCTGTATACATGTACACGTGTACGCTAGATAGAATAAGCACTCCCGTAGTACTAGGCACATCCCTGTATACATGTACACATATATACGCTAGATAGAAACAGTCCTCCCGTAGTACTAGGCACAACCCTGTATACATGTACACGTATACGCTAGATAGAATCAGCCCTCCCGTAGTACTAGGCACAACCCTGTATACATGTACATGTATACGCTAGATAGAATCAGCCCTCCCGTAGTACTAGGCACAACCCTGTATACATGTACAGGTATACGCTAGATAGAATCAGCCCTCCCGTAGTATTAGGCACAACCCTGTATACATGTACACGTGTACGCTAGATAGAATAAGCACTCCCGTAGTACTAGGCACATCCCTGTATACATGTACACATATACGCTAGATAGAAACAGTCCTCCCGTAGTACTAGGTACAACCCTGTATACATGTACACGTATACGCTAGATAGAATCAGCCCTCCCCTAGTACTAGGCACAACCCTGTATACATGTACACGTATACGCTAGATAGAATCAGCCCTCCCATAGTACTAGGCACAACCCTGTATACACGTACAGGTATACGCTAGATAGAATCAGCCCTCCCGTAGTACTACGTACAACCCTGTATACAGGGAGTGCAGAATTATTAGGCAAGTTGTATTTTTGAGGATTAATTTTATTATTGAACAACAACCATGTTCTCAATGAACCCAAAAAACTAATTAATATCAAAGGTGAATAGTTTTGGAAGTAGTTTTTAGTTTGTTTTTAGTTATAGCTATTTTAGGGGGATATCTGTGTGTGGAGGTGACTATTACTGTGCATAATTATTAGGAAACTTAACAAAAAACAAATATATACCCATTTCAATTATTTATTTTTACCAGTGAAACCAATATAACATCTCAACATTCACAAATATACATTTCTGACATTCAAAAACAAAACAAAAACAAATCAGTGACCAATATAGCCACCTTTCTTTGCAAGGACACTCAAAAGACTGCCATCCATGGATTCTGTCAGTGTTTTGATCTGTTCACCATCAACATTGCGTGCAGCAGCAACCACAGCCTCCCAGACACTGTTCAGAGAGGTGTACTGTTTTCCCTCCTTGTAAATCTCACATTTGATGATGGACCACAGGTTCTCAATGGGGTTCAGATCAGGTGAACAAGGAGGCCATGTCATTAGATTTTCTTCTTTTATACCCTTTCTTGCCAGCCACGCTGTGGAGTACTTGGACGCGTGTGATGGAGCATTGTCCTGCATGAAAATCATGTTTTTCTTGAAGGATGCAGACTTCTTCCTGTACCACTGCTTGAAGAAGGTGTCTTCCAGAAACTGGCAGTAGGACTGGGAGTTGAGCTTGACTCCATCCTCAACCCGAAAAAGCCCCACAAGCTCATCTTTGATGATACCAGCCCAAACCAGTACTCCACCTCCACCTTGCTGGCGTCTGAGTTGGACTGGAGCTCTCTGCCCTTTACCAATCCAGCCACGGGCCCATCCATCGGGCCCATCAAGACTCACTCTCATTTCATCAGTCCATAAAACCTTAGAAAAATCAGTCTTGAGATATTTCTTGGCCCAGTCTTGACGTTTCAGCTTGTGTGTCTTGTTCAGTGGTGGTCGTCTTTCAGCCTTTCTTACCTTGGCCATGTCTCTGAGTATTGCACACCTTGTGCTTTTGGGCACTCCAGTGATGTTGCAGCTCTGAAATATGGCCAAACTGGTGGCAAGTGGCATCTTGGCAGCTGCACGCTTGACTTTTCTCAGTTCATGGGCAGTTATTTTGCGCCTTGGTTTTTCCACACACTTCTTGCGACACTGTTGACTATTTTGAATGAAATGCTTGATTATTCGATGATCACGCTTCAGAAGCTTTGCAATTTTAAGAGTGCTGCATCCCTCTGCAAGATATCTCACTATTTTTGACTTTTCTGAGCCTGTCAAGTCCTTCTTTTGACCCATTTTGCCAAAGGAAAGGAAGTTGCCTAATAATTATGCACACCTGATATAGGGTGTTGATGTCATTAGACCACACCCCTTCTCATTACAGAGATGCACATCACCTAATATGCTTAATTGGTAGTAGGCTTTCGAGCCTATACAGCTTGGAGTAAGACAACATGCATAAAGAGGATGATGTGGTCAAAATACTCATTTGCCTAATAATTCTGCACTCCCTGTACATGTACAGGTATACGCCAGATAGAATCAGCCCTCCCGTAGTACTAGGCACAACCCTGTATACATGTACAGGAATATGCTAGATAGAATCAGGCCTCCCGTAGTACTAGGCACAACCCTGTATACATGTACACGTATACGCTAGATAGAATCAGTCCTCACGTAGTACTAGGTACAACCCTGTATACATGTACACATATACGCTAGATAGAATCAGCCCTCCCATAGTACTAGGCACAACCCTGTATACATGTACACATATACGCTAAATAGAATCAGCCCTCCCGTTGTACTAGGCACAACCCTGTATACATGTACACATATACGCTAGATAGAATCAGCCCTCCCGCAGTACTAGGCACAACCCTGTATACATGTACACATATACGCTAGATAGAATCAGCCCTCCCATAGTACTAGGCAAAACCCTGTATACATGTACACATATACGCTAGATAGAATCAGCCCTCCCGTTGTACTAGGCACAACCCTGTATACATGTACACATATACGCTAGATAGAATCAGCCCTCCCATAGTACTAGGCACAACCCTGTATACATGTACACATATACGCTAGATAGAATCAGCCCTCCCATAGTACTAGGCACAACCCTGTATACATGTACACATATACACTAGATAGAATCAGCCCTCCCATAGTACTAGGCACAACCCTGTAAACATGTACACATATACGCTAGATAGAATCAGCCTTCCCGTTGTACTAGGCACAACCCTGTATATATGTACACGTATACGCTAGATAGAATCAGCCCTCCCATAGTACTAGGCACAACCCTGTATACATGTACACGTGTACGCTAGATAGAATAAGCACTCCCGTAGTATTGTATGTATAGCATGATTAAGTGACAGTAGTCACGAAACGTCGCTCTATCTTTTGTCAATAAAGATACTTTTTTAAGCAAATTGTGCTGTGGACATTCCCATGTTGCATATTGTTATAGTGGAATTGGGCAGATTTCCACGGTCGACACGAGCACAGTATTTTGCCTGGCAGCTGTTCTACATATTGCTGAGGGTATACATGTACACATATACGCTAGATAGAATCAGCCCTCCCGTAGTACTAGGCACAACCCTGTATACATGTACACATATACGCTAGATAGAATCAGCCCTCCCGTTGTACTAGGCACAACCCTGTATACATGTACAGGTATACGCTAGATAGAATCAGCCCTCCCGTTGTACTAGGCACAACCCTGTATATATGTACACGTATACGCTAGATAGAATCAGCCCTCCCATAGTACTAGGCACAACCCTGTATACATGTACACATATACGCTAGATAGAATCAGCCCCCCGTTGTACTAGGCACAACCCTGTATACATGTACAGGTATACGCTAGATAGAATCAGCCCTCCTGTAGTACTAGGCACAACCCTGTATACATGTACACATATATGCTAGATAGAATCAGCCCTCCCGTAGTACTAGGCACAACCCTGTATACATGTACACGTATACGCTAGATAGAATCAGCCCTCCCGTAGTACTAGGCACAACCCTGTATACATGTACACATATACGCTAGATAGAATCAGCCCTCCCGTAGTACTAGGCACAACCCTGTATACATGTACACGTATACGCTAGATAGAATCAGCCCTCCCGTAGTACTAGGCACAACCCTGTATACATGTACACGTATACGCTAGATAGAATCAGCCCTCCCGTAGTACTAGGCACATCCCTGTATACATGTACACATATATACGCTAGATAGAAATAGTCCTCCCGTAGTACTAGGCACAACCCTGTATACATGTACACGTATACGCTAGATAGAATCAGCCCTCCCGTAGTACTAGGCACAACCCTGTATACATGTACAGGTATACGCTAGATAGTACTAGGCACAACCCTGTATACATGTACACGTATACGCTAGATAGAATCAGCCCTCCCGTAGGACTAGGCACAACCCTGTATACATGTACACATATACGCTAGATAGAATCAGACCTTCTGTAGTACTAGGCACAACCCTGTATACATGTACACATATACGCTAGATAGAATGAGCCCTCCCGTAGTACTAGGCACAACCCTGTATACATGTACACATATACGCTAGATAGAATCAGCCCTCCCATAGTACTAGGCACAACCCTGTATACATGTACACATATACGCTAGATAGAATCAGCCCTCCCATAGTACTAGGCACAACCCTGTATACATGTACACGTATACGCTAGATAGAATCAGCCCTCCCATAGTACTAGGCACAACCCTGTATACATGTACACATATACGCTAGATAGAATCAGCCCTCCCGTTGTACTAGGCACAACCCTGTATATATGTACACGTATACGCTAGATAGAATCAGCCCTCCCATAGTACTAGGCACAACCCTGTATACATGTACACATATACGCTAGATAGAATCAGCCCTCCCCTAGTCCTAGGCACAACCCTGCATACATGTACACAAATATACATGGGAGTGCTTATTCTATCTAGCGTATATGTGTACATGTATACAGGGTTGTGCCTAATACTACGGGAGGGCTGATTCTATCTAGCGTACACATGTACATGTATACAGGGTTGTGCCTAATACTACGGGAGGGCTGATTCTATCTAGCGTACACGTGTACATGTATACAGGGTTGTGCCTAATACTACGGGAGGGCTGATTCTATCTAGCGTACACGTGTACATGTATACAGGGCTGTGCCTAATACTACGGGAGGGCTGATTCTATCTAGCGTATACCTGTACATATATACAGGGTTGTGCTTAGTACTACGGGAGGGCTGATTCTATCTAGATAGAATTAGCCCTCCTGTAGTAGTAGGGACAACCCTGTATACATGTACACATATACGCTAGATAGAATCAGCTCTCCCGTAGTACTAGGCACAACCCTGTATACATGTACAGGTATACGCTAGATAGAATCAGCCCTCCCGTAGTATTAGGCACAACCCTGTATACATGTACACGTATACGCTAGATAGAAACAGTCCTCCCGTAGTACTAGGCACAACCCTGTATACATGTACACGTATACCCTAGATAGAATAAGCACTCCCGTAGTACTAGGCACATCCCTGTATACATGTACACATATATACGCTAGATAGAAACAGTCCTCCCGTAGTACTAGGCACAACCCTGTATACATGTACACGTATACGCTAGATAGAATCAGCCCTCCCGTAGTACTAGGCACAACCCTGTATACATGTACACATATACGCTAGATAGAATCAGTCCTCCCAAAGTACTAGGCACAACCCTGTATACATGTACAGGTATACGCTAGATAGAATCAGCCCTCCCGTAGTACTAGGCACAACCCTGTATACATGTACACGTATACGCTAGATAGAATCAGCCCTCCTGTAGTACTAGGCACAACCCTGTATACATGTACAGATATACGCTAGATAGAATCAGCCCTCCCGTAGTATTAGGCACAACCCTGTATACATGTACACGTGTACGCTAGATAGAATAAGCACTCCCGTAGTACTAGGCACATCCCTGTATACATGTACACATATACGCTAGATAGAAACAGTCCTCCCGTAGTACTAGGCACAACCCTGTATACATGTACACGTATACGCTAGATAGAATCAGCCCTCCCCTAGTACTAGGCACAACCCTGTATACATGTACACGTATACGCTAGATAGAATCAGCCCTCCCATAGTACTAGGCACAACCCTGTATACATGTACAGGTATACGCTAGATAGAATCAGCCCTCCCGTAGTACTAGGCACAACCCTGTATACATGTACACGTATACGCTAGATAGAAACAGCCCTCCCGTAGTACTAGGCACAACCCTGTATACATGTACACGTATACGCTAGATAGAATCAGCCCTCCCGTAGTACTAGGCACAACCCTGTATACATGTACACGTATACGCTAGATAGAATCAGCCCTCCCGTAGTACTAGGCACAACCCTGTATACACGTACACATATACGCTAGATAGAATCAGCCCTCCCGTAGTACTAGGCACAACCCTGTATACATGTACACATATACGCTAGATAGAATCAGCACTCCCGTAGTACTAGGCACAACCCTGTATACATGTACACATATACGCTAGATAGAATCAGCCCTCCCGTAGTACTAGGCACAACCCTGTATACATGTACACATATACGCAAGATAGAATCAGCCCTCCCGTAGTACTAGGCACAATCCTGTATACATGTACACATATACGCTAGATAGAATCAGCCTTCCCGTAGTACTAGGCACAACCCTGTATACATGTACACGTATACGCTAGATAGAATCAGCCTTTCCGTAGTACTAGGCACAACCCTGTATACATGTACACGTATACGCTAGATAGAATCAGCCCTCCCGTAGTATTAGGCACAACCCTGTATACATGTACACATATACGCTAGATAGAATCAGCCCTCCCGTAGTACTAGGCACAACCCTGTATACATGTACACGTATACGCTAGATAGAATCAGCCCTCCCGTAGTACTAGGCACAACCCTGTATACATGTACAAATATACGCTAGATAGAATCAGCCCTCCCGTAGTACTAGGCACAACCCTGTATACATGTACACATATACGTTAGATAGAATCAGCCCTCCCGTAGTACTAGGCACAACCCTGTATACATGTACACATATACGCTAGATAGAATCAGCCCTCCCGTAGTACTAGGCACAACCCTGTATACATGTACACATATACGCTAGATAGAATCAGCCCTCCCGTTGTACTAGGCACAACCCTGTATACATGTACACATATACGCTAGATAGAATCAGCCCTCCCGTAGTACTAGGCACAACCCTGTATAAATGTACAGGTATACGCTAGATAGAATCAGCCCTCCCGTAGTACTAGGCACAAACCTGTATACATGTACAGGTATACGCTAGATAGAATCAGACCTTCTGTAGTACTAGGCACAACCCTGTATATATGTACACGTATACACTAGATAGAATCAGCCCTCCCGTAGTACTAGGCACAACCCTGTATACATGTACACGTATACGCTAGATAGAATCAGTCCTCCCGTAGTACTAGGCACAACCCTGTATACATGTACAGGTATACGCTAGATAGAATCAGTCCTCCCGTAGTATTAGGCACAACCCTGTATACATGTACACGTATACGCTAGATAGAATCAGCCCTCCCGTAGTATTAGGCACAACCCTGTATACATGTACACGTGTACGCTAGATAGAATCAGCCCTCCCGTAGTACTAGGCACAACCCTGTATACATGTACACATATACGCTAGATAGAATCAGCCCTCCCGTTGTACTAGGCACAACCCTGTATACATGTACACGTATACGCTAGATAGAATCAGCCCTCCTGTAGTACTAGGCACAACCCTGTATACATGTACACGTATACGCTAAATAGAATCAGCCCTCCCATAGTACTAGGCACAACCCTGTATATATGTACACGTATACACTAGATAGAATCAGCCCTCCTGTAGTACTAGGCACAACCCTGTATACATGTACACATATACGCTAGATAGAATCAGCCCTCCCGTTGTACTAGGCACAACCCTGTATATATGTACACGTATACGCTAGATAGAATCAGCCCTCCCATAGTACTAGGCACAACCCTGTATACATGTACACATATACGCTAGATAGAATCAGCCCTCCCGTAGTACTAGGCACAACCCTGTATACATGTACATGTATACGCTAGATAGAATCAGCCCTCCCGTAGTACTAGGCACAACCCTGTATACATGTACATGTATACGCTAGATAGAATCAGCCCTCCCATAGTACTAGGCACAACCCTGTATACATGTACACATATACGCTAGATAGAATCAGCCCTCCCGTAGTACTAGGCACAACCCTGTATACATGTACACATATACGCTAGATAGAATCAGCCCTCCCGTTGTACTAGGCACAACCCTGTATACATGTACACGTATACGCTAGATAGAATCAGCCCTTCTGTAGTACTAGGCACAACCCTGTATACATGTACACGTATACGCTAAATAGAATCAGCCCTCCCATAGTACTAGGCACAACCCTGTATATATGTACACGTATACACTAGATAGAATCAGCCCTCCCATAGTCCTAGGCACAACCCTGTATACATGTACACATATATACATGGGAGTGCTTATTCTATCTAGCGTACACGTGTACATGTATACAGGGTTGTGCCTAATACTACGGGAGGGCTGATTCTATCTAGCGTACACGTGTACATGTATACAGGGTTGTGCCTAATACTACGGGAGGGCTGATTCTATCTAGCGTATACCTGTACATATATACAGGGTTGTGCCTAGTACTACGGGAGGGCTGATTCTATCTAGATAGAATTAGCCCTCCTGTAGTAGTAGGGACAACCCTGTATACATGTACACATATACGCTAGATAGAATCAGCTCTCCCGTAGTACTAGGCACAACCCTGTATACATGTACAGGTATACGCTAGATAAAATCAGCCCTCCCGTAGTATTAGGCACAACCCTGTATACATGTACACGTATACGCTAGATAGAAACAGTCCTCCCGTAGTACTAGGCACAACCCTGTATACATGTACACGTATACGCTAGATAGAATAAGCACTCCCGTAGTACTAGGCACATCCCTGTATACATGTACACATATATACGCTAGATAGAAACAGTCCTCCCGTAGTACTAGGCACAACCCTGTATACATGTACACGTATACGCTAGATATAATCAGCCCTCCCGTAGTACTAGGCACAACCCTGTATACATGTACACATATACGCTAGATAGAATCAGTCCTCCCGTAGTACTAGGCACAACCCTGTATACATGTACAGGTATACGCTAGATAGAATCAGCCCTCCCGTAGTACTAGGCACAACCCTGTATACATGTACACGTATACGCTAGATAGAATCAGCCCTCCTGTAGTACTAGGCACAACCCTGTATACATGTACAGATATACGCTAGATAGAATCAGCCCTCCCGTAGTATTAGGCACAACCCTGTATACATGTACACGTGTACGCTAGATAGAATAAGCACTCCCGTAGTACTAGGCACATCCCTGTATACATGTACACATATACGCTAGATAAAAACAGTCCTCCCGTAGTACTAGGCACAAACCTGTATACATGTACATGTATACGCTAGATAGAATCAGCCCTCCCCTAGTACTAGGCACAACCCTGTATACATGTACACGTATACGCTAGATAGAATCAGCCCTCCCATAGTACTAGGCACAACCCTGTATACACGTACAGGTATACGCTAGATAGAATCAGCCCTCCCGTAGTACTAGGCACAACCCTGTATACATGTACACGTATACGCTAGATAGAAACAGCCCTCCCGTAGTACTAGGCACAACCCTGTATACATGTACACGTATACGCAAGATAGAATCAGCCCTCCCGTAGTACTAGGCACAACCCTGTATACATGTACACGTATACGCTAGATAGAATCAGCCCTCCCGTAGTACTAGGCACAACCCTGTATACACGTACACATATACGCTAGATAGAATCAGCCCTCCCGTAGTACTAGGCACAACCCTGTATACATGTACACATATACGCTAGATAGAATCAGCCCTCCCGTAGTACTAGGCACAATCCTGTATACATGTACACATATACGCTAGATAGAATCAGCCTTCCCGTAGTACTAGGCACAACCCTGTATACATGTACACGTATACGCTAGATAGAATCAGCCTTTCCGTAGTACTAGGCACAACCCTGTATACATGTACACGTATAAGCTAGATAGAATCAGCCCTCCCGTAGTATTAGGCACAACCCTGTATACATGTACACATATACGCTAGATAGAATCAGCCCTCCCGTAGTACTAGGCACAACCCTGTATACATGTACACGTATACGCTAGATAGAATCAGCCCTCCCGTAGTACTAGGCACAACCCTGTATACATGTACAAATATACGCTAGATAGAATCAGCCCTCCCGTAGTACTAGGCACAACCCTGTATACATGTACACATATACGCTAGATAGAATCAGCCCTCCCGTAGTACTAGGCACAACCCTGTATACATGTACACATATACGCTAGATAGAATCAGCCCTCCCGTAGTACTAGGCACAACCCTGTATACATGTACACATATACGCTAGATAGAATCAGCCCTCCCGTTGTACTAGGCACAACCCTGTATACATGTACACATATACGCTAGATAGAATCAGCCCTCCCGTAGTACTAGGCACAACCCTGTATACATGTACACATATACGCTAGATAGAATCAGCCCTCCCGTAGTACTAGGCACAACCCTGTATACATGTACACATATACGCTAGATAGAATCAGCCCTCCCGTAGTACTAGGCACAACCCTGTATAAATGTACAGGTATACGCTAGATAGAATCAGCCCTCCTGTAGTACTAGGCACAACCCTGTATACATGTACACGTATACGCTAGATAGAATCAGCCCTCCCGTAGTACTAGGCACAACCCTGTATACATGTACACGTATACGCTAGATAGAATCAGCCCTCCTTTAGTACTAGGCACAACCCTGTATACATGTACACATATACGCTAGATAGAATCAGCCCTCCTGTAGTACTAGGCACAACCCTGTATACATGTACACGTATACGCTAGATAGAATCAGCCCTCCCGTAGTACTAGGCACAACCCTGTATACATGTACACATATACGCTAGATAGAATCAGCCCTCCCGTAGTACTAGGCACAACCCTGTATACATGTACAAGTATACGCTAGATAGAATCAGCCCTCCCGTAGTACTAGGCACAACCCTGTATACATGTACACATATACGCTAGATAGAATCAGCCCTCCCGTAGTACTTGGCACAACCCTGTATACATGTACACATATACGCTAGATAGAATCAGCCCTCCTGTAGTACTAGGCACAACCCTGTATACATGTACACATATACGCTAGATAGAATCAGCCTTCCCGTAGTACTAGGCACAACCCTGTGTACATGTACACGTATACGCTAGATAGAATCAGCCCTCCCATAGTACTAGACAGAACCCTGCATACATGTACACATATACGCTAAATAGAATCAGTCCTCCCGTAATACTAGGCACAACCCTGTATACATGTACACATATACACTAGATAGAATCAGCCCTCCCGTAGTACTTGGCACAACCATGTATACATGTACACATATACGCTAGATAGAATCAGCCCTCCCATAGTACTAGGCACAACCCTGTATACATGTACATGTATACGCTAGATAGAACCAGCCCTCCTGTAGTACTAGGCACAACCCTGTATACATGTACACGTATACGCTAGATAGAATCAGCCCTCCCGTAGTACTATGCACAACCCTGTATACATGTACACATATACGCTAGATAGAATCAGCCCTCCCGTAGTACTAGGCACAACCCTGTATACATGTACACATATACGCTAGATAGAATCAGCCCTCCCGTAGTACTAGGCACAACCCTGTATACATGTACACATATACGCTAGATAGAATCAGCCCTCCCGTAGTACTAGGCACAACCCTGTATACATGTACACATATACGCTAGATAGAATCAGCCCTCCCGTAGTACTAGGCACAACCCTGTATACATGTACACATATACGCTGGATAGAATCAGCCTTCCCGTAGTACTAGGCACAACCCTGTATACATGTACACGTATACGCTAGATAGAAACAGCCCTCCCGTTGTACTAGGCACAACCCTGTATACATGTACACGTATACACTAGATAGAATCAGCCCTCCTGTAGTACTAGGCACAAACCCTGTATACATGTACACATATACGCTAGATAGAATCAGCCCTCCTGTAGTACTAGGCACAAACCCTGTATACATGTACAGATATACGCTAGATAGAATCAGCCCTCCCGTAGTACTAGGCACAACCCTGTATACATGTACACGTATACGCTAGATAGAATCAGCCCTCCCGTAGTACTAGGAACAACCCTGTATACATGTACATGTATACGCTAGATAGAATCAGCCCTCCCGTAGTACTAGGCACAACCCTGTATACATGTACACGTATACGCTAGATAGAATCAGTCCTCCTGTAGTACTAGGCACAACCCTGTATACATGTACACATATACGCTAGATAGAATCAGCCCTCCCGTAGTACTAGGCACAACCCTGTATACATGTACACGTATACGCTAGATAGAATCAGTCCTCCTGTAGTACTAGGCACAACCCTGTATACATGTACACATATACGCTAGATAGAATCAGCCCTCCCGTTGTACTAGGCACAACCCTGTATACATGTACACATATACGCTAGATAGAATCAGCCCTCCCGTAGTACTAGGCACAACCCTGTATACATGTACAGGTATACGCTAGATAGAATCAGCCCTCCCGTAGTACTAGGCACAACCCTGTATACATGTACACGTATACGCTAGATAGAATCAGCCCTCCCGTAGTACTAGGCACAACCCTGTATACATGTACACGTATACGCTAGATAGAATCAACCCTCCCGTAGTACTAGGCACAACCCTGTATACATGTACACGTATACGCTAGATAGAATCAGCCCTCCCGTAGTACTAGGCACAACCCTGTATACATGTACACATATACGCTAGATAGAATCAGCACTCCCGTAGTACTAGGCACAACCCTGTATACATGTACACATATACGCTAGATAGAATCAGCCCTCCCGTAGTACTAGGCACAACCCTGTATACATGTACACATATACGCAAGATAGAATCAGCCCTCCCGTAGTACTAGGCACAACCCTGTATACATGTACAGGTATACGCTAGATAGAATCAGCCCTCCCGTAGTACTAGGCACAACCCTGTATACATGTATACGTATACGTTAGATAGAATCAGCCCTCCCCTAGTACTAGGCACAACCCTGTATACATGTACACATATACGCTAGATAGAATCAGCCCTCCCGTAGTACTATGCACAATCCTGTATACATGTACACATATACGCTAGATAGAATCAGCCCTCCCGTAGTACTAGGCACAACCCTGTATACATGTACACATATACGCTAGATAGAATCAGCACTCCCGTAGTACTAGGCACAACCCTGTATACATGTACACATATATACGCTAGACAGAATCAGCCCTTCCGTAGTACTAGGCACAACCCTGTATACATGTACACATATACGCTAGATAGAATCAGCCCTCCCGTAGTACTAGGCACAACCCTGTATACATGTACACATATACGCTAGATAGAATCAGCCCTCCCGTAGTACTAGGCACAACCCTGTATACATGTACACATATACGCTGGATAGAATCAGCCTTCCCGTAGTACTAGGCACAACCCTGTATACATGTACATGTATACGCTAGATAGAAACAGCCCTCCCGTAGTATTAGGCACAACCCTGTATACATGTACACGTATACGCTAGATAGAATCAGCCCTCCCGTAGTACTAGGCACAAACCCTGTATACATGTACACATATACGCTAGATAGAATCAGCCCTCCTGTAGTACTAGGCACAAACCCTGTATACATGTACAGATATACGCTAGATAGAATCAGCCCTCCCGTAGTACTAGGCACAACCCTGTATACATGTACACGTATACGCTAGATAGAATCAGCCCTCCCGTAGTACTAGGCACAACCCTGTATACATGTACGCGTATACGCTAGATAGAATCAGCCCTCCCGTAGTACTAGGAACAACCCTGTATACATGTACATGTATACGCTTGATAGAATCAGCCCTCCCGTAGTACTAGGCACAACCCTGTATACATGTACACGTATACGCTAGATAGAATCAGCCCTCCCGTAGTACTAGGCACAACCCTGTATACATGTACACGTATACGCTAGATAGAATCAGTCCTCCTGTAGTACTAGGCACAACCCTGTATACATGTACAGGTATACGCTAGATAGAATCAGCCCTCCCGTAGTACTAGGCACAACCCTGTATACATGTACAGGTATACGCTAGATAGAATCAGCCCTCCCGTAGTACTAGGCACAACCCTGTATACATGTACACGTATACGCTAGATAGAATCAGCACTCCCGTAGTACTAGGCACAACCCTGTATACATGTACACGTATACGCTAGATAGAATCAGCCCTCCCGTAGTACTAGGCACAACCCTGTGTACATGTACACATATACGCTAGATAGAATCAGCCTTCCCGTAGTACTAGGCACAACCCTGTATACATGTACACATATACGCTAGATAGAATCAGCCCTCCCGTAGTACTAGGCACAACCCTGTATACATGTACACGTATACGCTAGATAGAATCAGCCCTCCCGTAGTACTAGGCACAACCCTGTGTACATGTACACATATACGCTAGATAGAATCAGCCCTTCCATAGTACTAGGCACAACCCTGTATACATGTACACGTATACGCTAGATAGAATCAGTCCTCCTGTAGTACTAGGCACAACCCTGTATACATGTACACATATACGCTAGATAGAATCAGTCCTCCTGAAGTACTAGGCACAACCCTGTATACATGTACACGTATACGCTAGATAGAATCAGCCCTCCCGTAGTACTAGGCACAACCCTGTATACATGTACACGTATACGCTAGATAGAATCAGCCCTCCTGTAGTACTAGGCACAACCCTCTATACATGTACACGTATACGCTAGATAGAATCAGCCCTCCCGTAGTACTGGGCACAACCCTGTATACATGTACACGTATACGCTAGATAGAATCAGCCCTCCTGTAGTACTAGGCACAACCCTGTATACATGTACGGAATCAAACCTCCTGTAGTACTAGGCACAACTCTGTATACATGTACACATATACGCTAGATAGAATCAGCCCTCCAATAGTACTAGGCACAACCCTGTATACATGTACACATATACGCTAGATAGAATCAGCCCTCCCGTAGTACTAGGCACAACCCTGTATACATGTACACGTATACGCTAGATAGAATCAGCCCTCCCGTAGTACTAGGCACAACTCTGTATACATGTACACATATACGCTAGATAGAATCAGCCCTCCCGTAGTACTAGGCACAACCCTGTATACATGTACACGTATACGCTAGATAGAATCAGCCCTCCCGTAGTACTAGGCACAACCCTGTATACATGTACACATATACGCTAGATAGAATCAGCCCTCCCGTAGTACTAGGCACAACCTTGTATACATGTACACATATACGCTAGATAGAATCAGCCCTCCCGTAGTACTAGGCACAACCCTGTATACATGTACACATATACGCTAGATAGAATCAGCCCTCCCGTAGTACTAGGCACAACCCTGTATACATGTACACATATACGCTAGATAGAATCAGCACTACTGTAGTACTAGGCACAACCCTATATACATGTACACGTATACGCTAGATAGAATCAGCCCTCCCATAGTACTAGGCACAACCCTGTATACATGTACACGTATACGCTAGATAGAATCAGCCCTCCCATAGTACTAGGCACAACCCTGTATACATGTACAGAATCAGACCTCCTGTAGTACTAGGCACAACCCTGTATACATGTACACTAATACGCTAGATAGAATCAGCCCTCCCGTAGTACTAGGCACAACCCTGTATATATGTACACGTATACGCTAGATAGAATCAGCCCTCCCGTAGTACTAGGCACAACCCTGTATACATGTACACATATACGCTAGATAGAATCAGCCCTCCCGTAGTACTAGGCACAACCCTGTATACATGTACACTAATACGCTAGATAGAATCAGCCCTCCCGTAGTACTAGGCACAACCCTGTATACATGTACACATATACGCTAGATAGAATCAGCCCTCCCGTAGTACTAGGCACAACCCTGTATACATGTACACATATATGCTAGATAGAATCAGACCTCCTGTAGTACTAGGCACAACCCTGTATACATGTACACATATACGCTAGATAGAATCAGCCCTCCCGTAGTACTAGGCACAACCCTGTATACATGTACACATATACGCTAGATAGAATCAGCCCTCCCGTAGTACTAGGCACAACCAATAGCTAGGGTTGCCACTTCAGCCATGTTTTCCTGGACACTTATGAGTTATACATGCTGCAGGGAGCAATATGAATAGTGCTGTTCAGTGTCACTATTTGTGTGCCGTTTAGTGCTGGAATTCCTGTTCCTCCCTGCACACCCTACAGGATGTATAACTCATAAGTGTCCAGGAAAACATGGCTGAGGTGACAACCCTACCAATAGCCCCTACATTAATCCAGCCTTGCCTGCAGCAGTTGTTCCCACCATGAGTGTGTGTGTCCTGCTCCAGTGTCAAATTTCAGTTAGCTTCTACTGATTTTCCCCCTGAAATTAGCAGTCCTGCTCCAGTATACACATTTTATGTTGCTCAGCAAAGGTTTTTCAGAGAGCAGATCCGTAGATCTTAAAAGGGACATGAGACCAATTTTTTTCATTCATTACTCTAGATTATAAATTATTAAACAACTTTCCAATTTACTTCTGTTATCAATTTTTCTTCAATCTCTTGGTGTCTTTTATTGAAGAAGCAGCAATGCACTACTGGGAGTTAGCTGAAAACACTTGTAAATCAATAAAAAACAGAATTTATGCTTACATGATAAATTACTTTCTCCAACGGTGTGTCCGGTCCACGGCGTCATCCTTACTTGTGGGATATTCTCTTCCCCAACAGGAAATGGCAAAGAGTCCCAGCAAAGCTGGTCACATGATCCCTCCTAGGCTCCGCCCACCCCAGTCATTCGACCGACGGACAGGAGGAAATATATATAGGAGAAACTATATGATACCGTGGTGACTGTAGTTAGAGAAAATAATTCATCAAACCTGATTAAAAAACCAGGGCGGGCCGTGGACCGGACACACCGTTGGAGAAAGTAATTTATCAGGTAAGCATAAATTCTGTTTTCTCCAACATTGGTGTGTCCGGTCCACGGCGTCATCCTTACTTGTGGGAACCAATACCAAAGCTTTAGGACACGGATGAAGGGAGGGAGCAAATCAGGTCACCTAAATGGAAGGCACCACGGCTTGCAAAACCTTTCTCCCAAAAATAGCCTCAGAAGAAGCAAAAGTATCAAATTTGTAAAATTTGGCAAAAGTGTGCAGTGAAGACCAAGTCGCTGCCTTACATATCTGGTCAACAGAAGCCTCGTTCTTGAAGGCCCATGTGGAAGCCACAGCCCTAGTGGAGTGAGCTGTGATTCTTTCAGGAGGCTGCCGTCCGGCAGTCTCATAAGCCAATCGGATAATGCTTTTAAGCCAAAAGGAAAGAGAGGTAGAAGTCGCTTTTTGACCTCTCCTTTTACCAGAATAAACAACAAACAAGGAAGATGTTTGTCTGAAATCTTTAGTAGCCTCTAAATAGAATTTTAGAGCACGGACTACGTCCAAATTGTGTAACAAACGTTCCTTCTATGAAACTGGATTCGGACACAAAGAAGGTACAACTATCTCCTGGTTAATATTTTTGTTGGAAACAACTTTCGGAAGAAAACCAGGCTTAGTACGCAAAACCACCTTATCTGCATGGAACACCAGATAGGGCGGAGAACACTGCAGAGCAGATAACTCTGAAACTCTTCTAGCAGAAGAAATTGCAACCAAAAACAAAACTTTCCAAGATAATAACTTAATATCTACGGAATGTAAGGGTTCAAACGGAACCCCTTGAAGAACTGAAAGAACTAGATTTAGACTCCAGGGAGGAGTCAAAGGTCTGTAAACAGGCTTGATCCTAACCAGAGCCTGAACAAATGCTTGAACATCTGGCACAGCTGCCAGTCTTTTGTGAAGTAAAACAGATAAAGCAGAGATCTGTCCCTTCAGAGAACTTGCAGATAATCCTTTCTCCAAACCTTCTTGTAGAAAGGATAGAATCTTAGGAATTTTTATCTTGTTCCATGGGAATCCTTTAGATTCACACCAACAGATATATTTTTTCCATATTTTATGGTAAATTTTTCTAGTTACAGGCTTTCTAGCCTGAATCAGAGTATCTATTACAGAATCTGAAAACCCACGCTTTGATAAAATCAAGCGTTCAATCTCCAAGCCGTCAGTTGGAGGGAAACCAGATTCGGATGTTCGAATGGACCCTGAACAAGAAGGTCCTGTCTCAAAGGTAGCTTCCATGGTGGAGCCGATGACATATTGACCAAGTCTGCATACCAAGTCCTGCGTGGCCACGCAGGAGCTATCAAGATCACCGAGGCCCTCTGTTACGGTACCAACAGTGTACCAAGGGTTAATACCAGATGAACAATGTCCTGCATAGGGAATCAGCAATTCACAACCCAGCCAGTTTCAGGTTTAAAACAGAATGACATTTATTAAAGGCTAGATGCCTAGTATTTATACAGGTTTGACCCCAGATGGGGGGGTTGAAAGACTCTTGTACATTTAGATAAAAAGGGGAAGACGCCCTTTTATGAAACAGTAGAATTACATTACTTAAATACTTTACTTAGGCAGATAACAACTTAAACACATTTGGCTTGTCTTATCACCTAGCGTCTGCTCTCTGAGGGTGATTAAACAATGGCCTGTTTATTACTTAAATGTAATTATAGCACACAATAGCTGAGGCCAGAAAACCTGTCTTTAGAAATTAGATTCTTAGCTAAACACAATTAACTCCTTCAGTCCTGACAGAAGGGTCTGTCACATATCTCCCCCCTTGTGGAACACTCCGGCAGACCCGGCTTGACCCTTTGGCGGGTCAACCTGGGGATGACCGGACTAGGAGGTGGTAGGCATGTCAGTTTGCCAGGACAATCCATCTGTATTCCCGTTATGAGAGAGAATTCCTGTCCATACAAAGAAGGGTTCAACTTCCTCAGTGCCCAGACTAGGGCTAAACAGTCCTTCAAAATCCCATCAGCTTCTTTACGAGTTTTCTGTACCTGCTCTTTATAGGTATCCACAATCCCTTCATACTGACATAGGGTGCCCTTGAGTTGCTGCACCTCACTATGAGCCAGCGTCAGCTTCTCCTCAAGTGTCGCTAAGTTTGTCTTTAATGTTTCATGTCCCACTCTCAAGCTGGTGTTTTCTGCAGTCTGTCGGTGCAGCTTGTCTAGCAGAGATTCACGTTCTAAACGTGCTTTTTCCTCTGCGCTCCTCTTCTCCTTCATCAGCGCATTGTAACGGGACTTCCACGTATCAATAGCGGATAGAGATTTACTGAGCTCAGCGTCCTGGGGCTTAGCAGCAGGGGGGTCAGTCTCTGCTGCACGGATCTGAGCACGGGTAGTCACAGGGTTAACATCAGCGGGACCCATGGGAGCATAGGCAGAAACAAGGGGAGCCAAGTCATTTCCAAGAAGAACATCAGCAGGTAAGTCCTTCTTGACCCCCACATTCACAGGTCTAGCGCCCACTCCCCAATCCAAATGTACCCTGGCAACAGGTAGGCTGAACACATCGCCCCCTGCTACCCTCACAGCCACAGTGTCTCCAGTGTACTGTTTCTCAGACACCAAGTTCTTTTGAAGCAAGGTCATGGTAGCAGCAGTATCCCGTAGACCACTGACCTTCTTCCCATTCACTTTAACCAGTTGCCGGTTATTCCGGTGGGCAGCTTGCACAAGGTCTGCCTCATGTAGGATGCTCCAGCATTCTTGCGCCTCTACGTAGCGGGCCGCAGGCTGAGGGTTACGTGTGATTCCGCCGGCAGGTCTTCTCCAGGACTGTGCTTGGTTCGCTGCATTTAGGGGACACTCTGGTCTTTTGTGCCCTAGTTGCTTACATCCAAAGCATCGAATCGGTTGTGAGTAGCCCCGCAAATTGAACCGGGCTCTCTGAGGGTAGTTCGTGGCCAGATGCCGTGTGGTATAGCGGTGCGCCGGGGGTTGGTAACTGGCAGCTGCTGGGGTGACTGGGGGTCTGTACTCCACTCTAGCAGGGGGCTTAGTGGTAGCAGTGTCCAGTTTGCGGGCATCCGTATACTCATCTGCCAAGCGAGCCGCTTCATGCAGGGTGGAGGGTTTACGGTCCCGAACCCACTCTCGAACTCCTGCGGGTAACTTGTCGAAGCAATGTTCCAACAGGAATAGCTGCAGCACCTCTTTCCCAGATACGGCTTGGCACCCCGCTATCCAGTGAGCTGCTGTGCGGTGCACCTTACATGCCCACTCAAGGTAGGAATCTCCAGCTAATTTAACAGTGTCTCTGAACCGCCTCCGGTATGCCTCCGGTGTAACCGCATACCTGGAGAGCAGAGCCTCTTTTACAGTATTATAATCCCCGACTTCCTCATCTGGAATGGCCCGAAAAGCCTCACTGGCCCGGCCGGATAATTTTCCGGATAATATCGTGACCCAGTCCTCTGCGGGTACCTTGTGTAGTGCACATTGCCTCTCAAAATCCGCAAGGTAACCATCAATCTCTCCTTCTGTTTCCAGGAAGTTTTTAAAAGCTGCAAAATTTACTTTTCTCTTTTCCACTGGGTTTGCTGCAGCGCCGCTTTGGCGAAGTAGGTTGGCCTCCACAGCTGCTATGACCCGGTCGATAATTTCCGCAGATGGGTTGGGGCCATAATATGCCAGTCTTATTTTAACCGCCCGATCAAAGCTTGCTTCTTCAGGGGTTCTGTCTGCTATGCTGGGCCCATTGGTTCCTTCTGTTCCTGGTACTCTTTCCATCTTAGTCAGTATTGTAATAATCCCCCTCTTCCTGAGGTTACTGGCTTGTGTAGTTGCTCTTCTGGGCGATAAGGTTCATTCCGTCGCTTGCCACCAATGTTACGGTACCAACAGTGTACCAAGGGTTAATACCAGATGAACAATGTCCTGCATAGGGAATCAGCAATTCACAACCCAGCCAGTTTCAGGTTTAAAACAGAATGACATTTATTAAAGGCTAGATGCCTAGTATTTATACAGGTTTGACCCCAGATGGGGGGGTTGAAAGACTCTTGTACATTTAGATAAAAAGGGGAAGACGCCCTTTTATGAAACAGTAGAATTACATTACTTAAATACTTTACTTAGGCAGATAACAACTTAAACACATTTGGCTTGTCTTATCACCTAGCGTCTGCTCTCTGAGGGTGATTAAACAATGCCTGTTTATTACTTAAATGTAATTATAGCACACAATAGCTGAGGCCAGAAAACCTGTCTTTAGAAATTAGATTCTTAGCTAAACACAATTAACTCCTTCAGTCCTGACAGAAGGGTCTGTCACATACCTCTCCTGATTGATCCTGGCTACCAGCCTGGGGATGAGAGGAAACGGCGGGAACACATAAGCTAGTTTGAAGGTCCAAGGTGCTACTAGTGCATCCACTAGAGCCGCCTTGGGATCCCTGGATCTGGACCCGTAGCAAGGAACTTTGAAGTTCTGACGAGAGGCCATCAGATCCATGTCTGGAATGCCCCACAGGTGAGTGACTTGGGCAAAGATTTCCGGATGGAGTTCCCACTCCCCCGGATGCAATGTCTGACGACTCAGAAAATCCGCTTCCCAATTTTCCACTCCTGGGATGTGGATAGCAGACAGGTGGCAGGAGTGAGACTCCGCCCAAAGAATAATTTTGGTTACTTCTTCCATCGCTAGGGAACTCCTTGTTCCCCCCTGATGGTTGATGTACGCAACAGTCGTCATGTTGTCTGATTGAAACCGTATGAACCTGGTCCCTCGCAAGCTGGGGCCAGGCCTGGAGCGCATTGAATATCGCTCTCAGTTCCAGAATATTTATCGGTAGAAGAGATTCTTCCCGAGACCAAAGACCCTGAGCTTTCAGGGATCCCCAGACCGCGCCCCAGCCTATCAGACTGGCGTCGGTCGTGACAATGACCCACTCTGGTCTGTGGAACAGTCATCCCTTGAGACAGATTGTCCAGGGACAGCCACCAACGGAGTGAGTCTCTGGTCCTCTGATTTACTTGTATCTTCGGAGACAAGTCTGTATAGTCCCCATTCCACTGACTGAGCATGCACAGTTGTAATGGTCTTAGATGAATGCGCGCAAAAGGAACTATGTCCATCGCCGCCACCATCAACCCGATCACTTCCATGCACTGAGCTATGGAAGGAAGAGGAACGGAATGAAGTATCCGACAAGAGTCCAGAAGCTTTGTTTTTCTGGCCTCTGTTAGAAAGATCCTCATTTCTAAGGAGTCTATAATTGTTCCCAAGAAGGGAACCCTTGTTGACGGGGATAGAGAACTCTTTTCCACGTTCACTTTCCAGCCGTGAGATCTGAGAAAGGCCAGGACAATGTCCGTGTGAGCCTTTGCTTGAGGAAGGGACGACGCTTGAATCAGAATGTCGTCCAGGTAAGGTACTACTGCAATGCCCCTTGGTCTTAGCACCGCTAGAAGGGACCCTAGTACCTTTGTGAAAATCCTTGGAGCAGTGGCTAATCCGAAAGGAAGCGCCACGAACTGGTAATGTTTGTCCAGGAATGCAAACCTTAGGAACCGATGATGTTCCTTGTGGATAGGAATATGTAGATACGCATCCTTTAAATCCACCGTGGTCATAAATTGACCTTCCTGGATGGAAGGAAGGATAGTTCGAATGGTTTCCATCTTGAACGATGGACCTTGAGAAATTTGTTTAAGATCTTGAGATCTAGGATTGGTCTGAACGTTCCCTCTTTTTTGGGAACTATGAACAGATTGGAGTAGAACCCCATCCCTTGTTCTCTTAATGGAACAGGATGAATCACTCCCATTTTTAACAGGTCTTCTACACAATGTAAGAACGCCTGTCTTTTTATGTGGTCTGAAGACAACTGCGACCTGTGGAACCTCCCCCTTGGGGGAAGTCCCTTGAATTCCAGAAGATAACCCTGGGAGACTATTTCTAGCGCCCAAGGATCCAGAACATCTCTTGCCCAAGCCTGAGCGAAGAGAGAGAGTCTGCCCCCCACCAGATCCGGTCCCGGATCGGGGGCCAATATTTCATGCTGTCTTGGTAGCAGTGGCAGGTTTCTTGGCCTGCTTTCCCTTGTTCCAGCCTTGCATTGGTCTCCAAGCTGGCTTGGCCTGAGAAGTATTACCCTCTTGCTTAGAGGACGTAGCACCTTGGGCTGGTCCGTTTTACGAAAGGGACGAAAATTAGGTCTATTTTTTGCCTTGAAGGGCCGATCCTGAGGAAGGGCGTGGCCCTTACCCCCAGTGATATCAGATATAATCTCTTTCAAGTCAGGACCAAACAGCGTTTTCCCCTTGAAAGGAATGTTTAGTAGCTTGTTCTTGGAAGACGCATCAGCCGACCAAGATTTCAACCAAAGCGCTCTGCGCGCCACAATAGCAAACCCAGAGTTCTTAGCCGCTAACTTAGCCAATTGCAAAGAGGCGTCTAGAGTGAAAGAATTAGCCAATTTGAGAGCATTGATTCTGTCCATAATCTCCTCATAAGGAGGAGAGTCACTATCGAGCACCTTAAGCAGTTCATCAAACCAGAAATATGCGGCTGTAGTGACAGGGACAATGCATGAAATGGGTTGTAGAAGGTAACCCTGCTGAACAAACATCTTTTTAAGCAAACCTTCTAATTTTTTATCCATAGGATCTTTGAAAGCACAACTATCCTCTATGGGAATAGTGGTGCGTTTGTTTAAAGTAGAAACCGCTCCCTCGACCTTGGGGACTGACTGCCATAAGTCCTTTCTGGGGTCGACCATAGGAAACAATTTTTTAAATATGGGGGGAGGGACGAAAGGAATACCGGGCCTTTCCCATTCTTTATTAACAATGTCCGCCACCCGCTTGGGTATAGGAAAAGCTTCTGGGAGCCCCGGCACCTCTAGGAACTTGTCCATTTTACATAGTTTCTCTGGGATGACTAAATTTTCACAATCATCCAGAGTGGATAATACCTCCTTAAGCAAATGCGGAGATGTTCCAATTTAAATTTAAATGTAATCACATCAGATTCAGCCTGCTGAGAAATGTTCCCTAAATCAGTAATTTCTCCCTCAGACAAAACCTCCCTGGCCCCCTCAGATTGGGTTAGGGGCCCTTCAGAGATATTAATATCAGCGTCGTCATGCTCTTCAGTAACTAAAACAGAGCAGTCCACGCTTACGCTGACAAGGGTTCATTTTGGCTAAAATGTTTTTGACAGAATTATCCATTACAGCCGTTAATTGTTGCATAGTAAGGAGTATTGGCGCGCTAGATGTACTAGGGGCCTCCTGAGTGGGCAAGACTCGTGTAGACGAAGGAGGGAATGATGCAGTACCATGCTTACTCCCCTCACTTGAGGAATCATCTTGGGCATCATTGTCATTATCACATAAATCACATTTATTTAAATGAATAGGAATTCTGGCTTCCCCACATTCAGAACACAGTCTATCTGGTAGTTCAGACATGTTAAACAGGCATAAACTTGATCAGAAAGTACAAAAAACGTTTTAAAATAAAACCGTTACTGTCACTTTAAATTTTAAACTGAACACACTTTATTACTGCAATTGCGAAAAAACATGAAGGAATTGTTCAAAATTCACCAAATTTTCACCACAGTGTCTTAAAGCCTTAAAAGTATTGCACACCAAATTTGGAAGCTTTAACCCTTAAAATAACGGAACCGGAGCCGTTTTTAACTTTAACCCCTTTACAGTCCCTGGTATCTGCTTTGCTGAGACCCAACCAAACCCAAAGGGGAATACGATACCAAATGACGCCTTCAGAAGTCTTTTATGAGTATCAGAGCTCCTCTCACATGCGACTGCATGCCATGCCTCTCAAAAACAAGTGCGCAACACCGGCGCGAAAATGAGACTCTGCCTATGCTTTGGGAAAGCCCCTAAAGAATAAGGTGTCTAAAACAGTGCCTGCCGATATTATTAAATCAAAATACCCAGAATAAATGATTCCTCAAGGCTAAATAAGTGTTAATATCAATCGATTTAGCCCAAAAAAAAGTCTACAGTTTAAATAAGCCCTTGTGAAGCCCTTATTTACAATCGTAATAAACATGGCTTACCGGATCCCATAGGGAAAATGACAGCTTCCAGCATTACATCGTCTTGTTAGAATGTGTCATACCTCAAGCAGCAAGAGACTGCTAACTGTTCCCCCAACTGAAGTTAATTGCTCTCAACAGTCCTGTGTGGAACAGCCATGGATTTTAGTTACGGTTGCTAAAATCATTTTCCTCATACAAACAGAAATCTTCATCTCTTTTCTGTTTCTGAGTAAATAGTACATACCAGCACTATTTTAAAATAACAAACTCTTGATTGAATAATAAAAACTACAGTTAAACACTAAAAAACTCTAAGCCATCTCCGTGGAGATGTTGCCTGTACAACGGCAAAGAGAATGACTGGGGTAGGCGGAGCCTAGGAGGGATCATGTGACCAGCTTTGCTGGGCTCTTTGCCATTTCCTGTTGGGGAAGAGAATATCCCACAAGTAAGGATGACGCCGTGGACCGGACACACCTATGTTGGAGAAATGGCGGTACACGTTCAGCCACCAATCAGCAGCTAGATCCAAGCACCTGAGCATATCTAGATAAGATAATGAAGCAAATTAGACAATAGCAGTAAATTAGAAAGCTGTTTAAATGGTATGTTCTGTCTCAATCATGAAAGAAACCTTTTGGGTTCCATGTCCCTTTGACCCCATCTTTGTGCACTTTGCAGAACTATACCACGGTGTCAGGTTACCAATTGTGTAACACTTCACTTTGCAGAACTATACCACGGTGTCAGGTTACCAATTGTGTAAACAACTTCACTTTGCAGAACTATACCACGGTGTCAGGTGACCAATTGTGTAACAGTGGAACACTTCTCTTTGCAGAACTATACCACGGTGCCAGGTGACCAATTGTGTAACAGTGAACACTTCTCTTTGCAGAACTATACCACGGTGTCAGGTGACCAATTGTGTAACAGTGGAACACTTCACTTTGCAGAACTATACCACGGTGTCAGGTGACCAATTGTGTAACAGTGGAACACTTCTCTTTGCAGAACTATACCACGGTGCCAGGTGACCAATTGTGTAACAGTGGAACACTTCTCTTTGCAGAACTATACCACGGTGTCAGGTGACCAATTGTTTAACAGTGGAACACTTCACTTTGCACAATTATACCATGGTGTCAGGTGACCAATTGTGTAACAGTGGAACACTTCGCTTTGCAGAACTATACCACGGTGGTCAGGTGACCAATTGTGTAACAGTGGAACACTTCACTTTGCAGAATTATACCACGGTGTCAGGTGACCAATTGTGTAACAGTGTAACACTTCTCTTTGCAGAACTATACCACGGTGCCAGGTGACCAATTGTGTAACAGTGGAACACTTCTCTTTGCAGAACTATACCACGGTGCCAGGTGACCAATTGTGTAACAGTGGAACACTTCTCTTTGCAGAACTATACCACGGTGTCAGGTGACAATTGTTTAACAGTGGAACACTTCACTTTGCAGAACTATACCACGGTGTCAGGTGACCAATTGTGTAACAGTGGAACACTTCTCTTTGCAGAACTATACCACGGTGCCAGGTGACCAATTGTGTAACAGTGGAACACTTCTCTTTGCAGAACTATACCACGGTGCCAGGTGACCAATTGTGTAACAGTGGAACACTTCTCTTTGCAGAACTATACCACGGTGTCAGGTGACCAATTGAACACTCCATTAATGCACTCTAATCAGCCTGCAGCATTTGTTTTCTACAAATTATGTCTGTCCTACACCTGTATCAGTGTTACAGATTTTCCTCTGAATTTAAAGGGACACTGTACCCAAATTTTTTCTTTTCTAATTCAGATAGAGCATGCAATTTTAAGCAACTAATTTACTCCTATTATCAAATTTTCTTCGTTCTCTTGCTATCATTATTTGAAAAAGAAGGCATCTAAGCTTTTTTTTTTGGTTTCAGTACTCTGGACAGCACTTTTTTATTGGTGGATGGATTTATCCACCAATCAGAAAGGACAACCCAGGTTGTTCACCAAAAATGGGCCGGCATCTAAACTTACATTCTTGCATTTCAAATAAAGATACCAAGAGAATGAAGAAAATTTGATAATAGGAGTAAATTAGAAAGTTGCTTAAAATTTCATGCTCAATCTGAATCGCGAAAGAAAATTTTTGGGTACAGTGTCCCTTTAATTTCAAACTTATAAACTTTGCTTTTCATGAGGTTTCAAGTGAATCTATTCTTTTTTTTGCTGCATGAGATTCCTAAATGTGATATGTGCCATTGTAACACATTATATCATGTAAATATGCACAGTGTGAGTTTTGTATCAGCTGAATACCTTCCAACTGTCCCAATTTGTGTAGAACAGTCCGGAATTGACAAACTTTTATTTATTTATTTAAAAAATGTTTTTGATAAACCTCCTCCAAAATCCCAACCCCCTCTTTCTAAGCCATTCCCTCCCTCTTTTTAAATCGCTGCCCCCTGCTGAGGCACAGCGCGCTGATTTGCCTTAACAGGGAGCGGGGGCAGCAGCGAGTGGAGGGGTGAGATGAAGTGATTAGAGGTGATACCTGGGCCTATTGTTGGTCTTAGGGCTAGATTTATTATAGTTGAGGCGTACAGGGGCGCGTATACCACCCCTGTACGTCTCAGCTCGCCTGTGGCGGGGCGAAATTACCCGCAGGTATTTGGCATTACACACGAGTGCAATTTTGCGCTTGCGTGTAATCCCGCCCCCTGCCCGCGCACAGCCAATCACGCGCGGGCAGGAGCTGTCAATCTCCTCGGTCGAACTTGACCGAGGAGATTGAATTTCGCCAGTTTAGAGGTGGCGAAGAGCGTAGGGAAGCAGCGGTCTGGTGATCGCTGCTTGATAAATCACGGCGACCAAGTTCTTGTGAGAACTTGCTGCCGTAGGGCTTTCATAAATCTAGCCCTTAGTCTAGTCTTGACCAAAAGTGTCAGATGCTCCCTTCTGTATGAGTCCTGTAGGGTTGTGTTTTCAATATTTTTATTTTCCGAGTTGCTTTTTAGTTATCTTTGTTGAAAATATTCTACAGAAAGGGCAGCAGGAGACTGAAAAGCAGCCTTCATCTCTAAGGAACTGATTAAGTTACCTTGATTAACACTTTTTGTGTTGCATTCTTCATATTTAAAGGGACAGTCAAATCAAAATGAAACTGCCATGGCTCAGATAGGGCATGCAATTTTAAACAACTTTCCAATTTACTTTTATCATCAAATTTGCTTTGTTCTCTTGATATTCTTTGTTGAAAACTAAACTAGGTAGGCTCATATGCCAATTTCTAAGCCCTTGAAGGCTGCCTTTTATCTTACTGCATTTTGACAGTTTTCCACCACTAGACAGCGCTAGTTCTCGTGTGCCATATAGATAACATTGTGCTTACTCCCATGGGAGTTATTTATGAATCAGCACTTATTGGCTTAAATGCAAGTCTGTAAATAGCACTGAAATAAGGGAGCAATCTGCAGAGGCTTAGATACAAGTTAATCACAGAGGTAAAAAAAAGTATATTAATATAACCGAGTTGGTTATGCAAAACTGGGGAATGGGTAATAGAGGGATTATCTATCTTTTAAAACAATAAAAATTCTGAAGTAGACTGTGCCTTTAATGAAAACATCAGAGGCTTCATGGACAGATATGGGCGTACTAGAGACATATGCATATGTACGAAATAGTGAGCAGCTTTGATAAATAATAGATTTACCAACAATTTATGAAAATATAATCCGCTTTTTTACTGAAGCTGGACAGGCAGAATCTTTGTGGGTACAAGGAAAATTACTAGAAGCAGAACTCCGGATTGCCTTGTGAAGGCCCCCGCCAAGGCAGATGGTAGCAGCCTGGAAAGTTGTTTGCTCTATCTGAATCATGAAAGGAAATCTTTGCGTTTTACGTCCCTTTAGGTCCACATTACTAATAATACTGAATTAACAGATCATTGTAATGTCACAATGTTTTAGCCAATCGTAACAGGAGGCTCTTTAAAACAAGAGTGTGTCAAGTGGGACATTAAGCTAAGACTAAGACAACAAATGACAAAAACGCTGAGAATGTTTACCTAGCTGTTTTCCCTGCTTTTAAGAAGTGAAGTTTGCAATATCAATACTTTTGCTAATATGCTAAATTTGCAAAAGATTTACTAAATAAAAGCGGTTTTCCCAACCATGGTTGATGTAGGACACTCTATGATGAAACACACATGTATATATTCTTTTTATAAATGGACCCGCCAAAGGACACTTTAATGTAATACAATAATATAAAATGAAGCCATTTTGAACTAAATTACACAATTTGTTGCCCTTAATGAAATATATTCTGACTAGATTTTGCCCCAATCATAAGTGAAACCCACAATTGGCTGCAACACCCTTGGGTGAGAATTACAATTTCAAACAAGGCTCACTCTTTGGATTTGTGTTTGAGTCTCTAAAAAATGTCTGGCTTGGCCAACTTTATGTTGATTAATTAGCTGAGGGTATCACGTAAACATGTCAAACTGTGTTTAATGAGACAATAAATTATATTTTAAAAAAAGATCTGATTACAATGGATAACTAAAGATTGAGATAGTCAAAGGTTCTGGGCACATACATGTCTGTGGTCCCATTACAACATCCGTCTTCCCAAATAACACCAGTGTTTGCTGTACTTCTGCTCCAATCTGCGCAAGTTTCTCTTGGTCAAAAGCGCTGTCTGTGTAAGAGGAAGGAGAGTTAGGGGAGGCCATACTATCATCGAACAGTCCAATGGGAACGGGTAAACTACCAGCTGGCAACTCAGACAACAGCACAGAGCTCTGTAAAAAGCATCCGCAAACCTTGAGAAGACACTGGTTTGCAGAAAAAACCAAGAAACGAAGTTGTGAACCAGTGGCACAGGGCAGGTATAATTGCACTGAGCTCTGTGTCCGTAAGTTTGCATTCCATAATGTCCAAATGGAGTAGGCATTGTGACACCTTAGTGAGAAGTTGCTGAAATGGCTGTAGATGAACTTGTGTGAGGTTATTTCCACTAAGGTCCAACTTCTTCAGAGATGAGACATGGAATACTCTGGCAAAGATAATACACGTCTCCACTGGAAGAAGGTAACAGAACGCCAGCTCCCAAGCTCTTCTAGTGGCTTCTGCAAAGCTCTGTTAAGGAACAACATAGAAAAAGATTAAACAAATAATATGTTAACATGCATAATTTTACTGAAATGTGTCTGTTGCTTTTAAATCACAGCTGAATTAAACTTCTGATAGCGCACATATTAGATAACTTTAGTTAGCAATAAGCCACAACATTTTCTATCACAACACCTTCGCCAAAACCACATTATTATATATTTAATAATTTCCTAATAAAAAAGTGTGCATCAAATGGTTATAGAAAGCAGGAGGCAATAATATATCTAAATAGAAAAAAAAAGCATTAGATGAGTGTATAGACAATGACTATCATTGGTATCCTTCCACAAAAAGTAACTCTATACAGGTAGGTCAAGTTCATCACTAGGCACCTGATGAGAATACAACTTACCAGATGGAGAAAAATCCTGCTAATATTTTGTTTCTTTCACTATGATGATGAGAGTCCACAAAGCCTTGATGTGTGGGATAGAATTCCTGCCACTAGGAGGCGGCAAATAACCCCAACAAGAGCTTTTAATCCCCTCCCACCACTACTCAGTTTGTTCCTTTGCCTCTAAGTTAAGGTGAATATATAATTAAGTATTTTCACATGGATTATTTTGGGAGCTTAGACCTGCGTGAGACCATTCCCCTTGGACATACTCATCTCAGAAGCTGGGGTACAGGTTTTGCAATAAAACACGGTTTTATTAATATACTTTCTACCTCTGTGATTACCCTTGTATCTAAGCCTCTGCAGACTGCCCCCTCTATTTTAGTTCTTTTGACTGACATGCATTTTAGCCAATCAGTGCTGGCTCCTAGGTAAACTCCACATGCGGTGAGCACAATGTTATCTATATGGCGGCCTTCAAGGTTTAGAAATTAGCATATGAGCCTAACTAGCTTTCGCTTTAAACAAATAATAAAAAAAGAACAAAGAAAAATTTGATAACAAAAGTAAAATTGGAAAGTTGTTTAAAATTTCATGCCCCTATCTGAATTGACTAGGACTGCCCCTTAACTAGTTGAATTCTTTTTTCTACTCTCTGTTGTATTTTTACATAGGAAAAAAATATTTACTCTTATTTTAGGCTTAATTGGGGTAATTATGGAGACTAACATTTCTGACCCCACTGTTCCTATCTCAGACTCAGAGGGTAGATCTTCTGTCCCTTACCCGATGCAATGCTTATGTGTATTATGCACGGCTGTACCAGTTTGTCACGTTAACTCATGTAATACTGCACCTCATTTTATGCATGTAAATCAGCCTGCAGCAATTGTTCCCACTAAAAGAGTGTGTCCTGCTCCAGTATACATTACTCAGGGAGTCGCTACTGTTTTTACCCCCTGAATTTAAGAACAATTTGCCGCTCAACTATCTCCAGACCATGTAAGCAAAAGCCCAAATCTGTTAAAATAGCTACAATTTATGTAGCAGATATACAGGTTCCCCGTTCTCAGAGTCAGATCATAGAAATTTGCCAGGATTCTGATTCAGAGAGTTCAAAGTCTTCTTCAGAAGGAGAAGTGTCTTCTGAAGATCAAGAAGCGGTTTATGATTCAGACTATGATTCCTATTTCAGGTTTAAGGTGGATCATATCCCCTTTTTGCTGCACAAAGTACTTAAGACTTTGGGCCTATCAGATGTTAAGCCTACTGATGACAAGCCTTTCAGTCAGTTAACTGTGCTTTTTAAGGCTCCTCTCTGGAAGTGTTTCAGGTTCCAGATTTGGTCATAGACATTATTTAATAGTAATTGAATACCAGGTATTCCATTTGCCCCAATATACTCAGTGGCAATGCACCTTTCCTTAACATAGTCAAGAAGGCAAAAGCTTCAGAAAGTTTGTTCTCTTCTCGAGCATTTTGTTTCTCCCATCTGTGGCCCAGTGTATGGAGGTAGAAGACCTAATGGTAGCGGCATCAGATGCAGTTCCATTGGCTCGGTTTCCCCTTACGTCCTCTTCTACTATCTATGCTCAGTCAATGGACAAAGAATTATGGTGGATGGAAAATTATTTCTTGATCCTTGGGGCATCCTTTCTTTGGCCTGCATATATGCCAGTTTTTTTGGGATGGGGTGCTGTCTGAGAGTTTCAAAGAGGTTACCTATATACATCTTAGAACTCCGGGCAGCTCTTCTGACACACTCATTAAGAGTCTAGGTATTCATATCATAGAGGGAGCATGAGGACTCATGGCATATAAAATATAACTTTTATTGATTCATTATAAATTTCGAGTAGAATAAAAAAAGGAGGAATTCATGCAATGCACATGCAGTGTCCTGATCTGATAACAAATGTAACAATTTATGTGGCAATAATTAGAGAAGACTGCACTAGGCATATGTGTGCGCCACGGTTACTTATAAATGTGGGACCGATAGGAGCAGATACAACTGCTCAGAATATCAGCTGACCCTATGTCTTACACAGTGACCAGTCCCTGGAAGCAAAATTAAATGGAAATTCAGGGAGTTAGAATTGGAAAGCTTATATTCAAGCTTAGGACTAATTATACCATTAGTATCGATATTCCCACATAGTTAAGAATAATATATCAACCTAGTACCATTAATTGCATGTGTGTGCATGGGATGAGTGTCACTCGACTATATTAACAGTAAGAAGAAGAAGAAGAAAAAAGTATAAAAACAGCAAATAGTGTTTAGATTGGCACTCGCTTCTCTCGAAAGCAAAAACCAGGGGGGACCTGTTATATCAATACAATTCTATATGATGCAAGTAAGCTGGAATACAGGTTTGCACAAATACGAAACTGTTTCTGGTTGGTTCACATTAACAGTGTGATAAGATGAGAAATGGTATTGGCGAAATTATGTGCACTTTTAGCTGTTCAAGAAACACAGGACCAAAATGACCTATTATTACCTTATGGATTTACCTCTATTGTTACCGCATTAGTACCTGCTTATCAATTTCATTTCGCCACTAAACCATTGTCCGTATCATAGGAACCTATTGTGTCTTATTGTATACTTTAACCAGTCCGGATTGACAGAGTTGTGGGGTAAGGGATAGTATTCAGCGAAGTGATATAAATCTATTGCAAAAACAAAGTACCTGTATTACCTGAATTTTACCTTCAATTACTGTGTGTGTGTATTAACCTCAATAATTATCGTACGGTACTTGTAAGGCTAAGTCAAATTTTAAACTGATTGTTTGACAATAACGCTAAACCCTGAGAATTCCCCAAAACTCAGATACCCATAAAGTTGTCTATAGTTTCCGCTAACTGCTATACGCCAATTAAGGCCAACATATTTATGGTGTTCATCCAGTGGTTTTAATTGTCATTTCTTCCGGATTCCTATGATTCGTCAATTCCTTCAGGATGGGACAGGGGATTGTCTGCTAGCTGCTTGAAGGGTCAGATTCCAGCTCTATCTGTACTCTTTCACAAGAATTAGCAAGGCTTCCTGAAGTTCAAACTTTCGTACAGGTATTAGTAAAAAATTAGGCAAATTGTAATAAACTGTTTCTCCTCCATGGAATCTCAATTTAGTTCTCATAGTTCTTCAAGGTCCTCTTTTTGAAACTATACACAGTATAGATATTAAAGTTCTCGTCATAGAAAGTTCTCTTTCTTCTAGCCATTTCATCTGCCAGGAGAGTTTTGGAACTTTCTTGTGAATCCCCATTTCTCACAAAGACATAGCTGTACTTGTGTACTTAATATGATTTTCTTCCACAGGATATAAATCAGGAGATTAGTGTTCCTTCTCTTTGCCCTGACTCTTCTACGTCTAAGGAGAGACTTCATACCCTTGACTAAGGAATTCAAGGTTGTTTTGTTCATCATTCAGATCCTTGTAAGGGTCAGAAGGCTACTGCTGTGGCTCCATGGCTCAAAGCAGGTGATTCATAAAGCTTACTAGGTGGTGGGAAAGTCTCCCCAAAAGTGTATCACAGCTTATTCCACTAGATCAGTTGCTACTTTGTGGACTTTCAAGAATGACACATCATTGGAACAAATTGCAAAGCTGCAACATGGTCCTCTCTTCATATTTTGCTTCTTCGGAAGAGGATTTTGGCAGGAAAGTCCTTCAGGCCACAGTTTCCGGCAAATAGGAAATGCCTTATTTTTTCCACCCTTTCTTTGTCGTGGACTCAACTTGGAAATTAAATCCCACACATCAATGCTTTGTGGACTCTCATCATCATATGAAAGAAAACAAAATGTATGCTTACCCTGATAAATTATTTTCTTTCAGAATAATGAAATACAAGCCCCTGCCCTCCTTCTGTAGTTTTTGGCGGCAGTTTTTTTATTTGCACCTCTATAGACCCTGCTTTTGTCTTTCGTAACCGTCTCCTTTTTCTCTGCTTAGCTATATGTTAAACTGAGTAGTGCTGCAAAGGATTAAAAGATCTTGTTGTTGGGGTTCTTTGTCTCCTAGTGGCGGGAATTCTATCCACACATTAAGGTTTGTCAACTTAAGGTAAGTAAAGTGAAGGTAAACTTTGGTGAATGAAAACCTGTTTTTTAAAAATACTATTAAAAACAGGGCACTTTCATTCACCAAAGTTAACCTTCACTTTTAAGTATAAATGTAGTTTTTTGGTGGGTATATTCACATACATAACTCTGCATAACTAGATAAGCAGACCTAAAGCTAAAATTTGCATTTCTAAAAATTGGACAAACCTTGTAGTACTGATGAGACGTTTTAAATAAAATGTGCACTAATTAACAGCTCTAGACAACAAATATTTAGAATAAATAAAAAGATCACAAGTAAGCCGTACATTTATGAAACCTTAAGAATGAAGACTTGAAATTCTTACCCAAGCAGTTGGCGTAACCTGCCTGAGAGCGTGAAGAGCCCAGATTCAGCTCCTTCAGTAGCAGAAAGTTGCCCAAGTTGAGAAGCAAAATTCTGAAGCTCTTCTTCCATTGCAGGTGACAAACGCCTAACATCGACATTACTGTAAGGCAACTTAAGCTCTGCAGGTTGGAAAACTTGGTCATGAGTGGAAGGAGAATATTAAGACCGAAAGTCCAAGGTTGTTGAATCTCAGGTCAATCTGCCTCACGCCAGTCGTGTTCAGTAATTCAAGAAGACCTGTAGTGCTTCGAAGAGAGAGTTCCTCAGCCCGGGAAATCCCTGCACAAAAGGCGCAGTGGGCTACTTGTACTCACATTCTATGCTTCTCGCAACACTCCATAGGATGTGCTATTTACAAACAGATCAACTCGCACCTCTACAAATATAGAACTGCAAGGAACTGGCAAAGCCAGAGGTTGTGGCACTGTATCCTCTTCTACGTTTTGAAATCTGTACAACTTCCTCACAGTGCCGCCTAGATATGTCAATGCAAGCTTTGGCCAATGTCACTGTACGAGACCACAGACTCATTGTGTCAGCGTCCTGTTCCAACCCGGTCATCCTGTATGCCAGTCATATCCAGCAGGCGCAGTTGCCGTTTCCTAGAGAAGTTATATCATTTATTAAAATCTAAACAACCACTGCAGTAAAGCACACAAGAAGAAAATGAAACCCAGCAAGCCTTTTTCAGTTAAACTGCACACTGATGGAGAAAAAAAAAACAAGATAAATGTGACTTATTCATAAGTTCCATTACTAAATGCAAGGAAAACCTTATTGGCAACAACAATGATTTTTTTCTTCAAATAGTTGACAGAGAAGGTGGTCGAAGAACAGTTTAATTTAAAATGACCATTAAATAAAATAACAAACATAGAAGTTTGCCAGAGATAGCTTAAACACGGTTATCACCTAAAAAAAATAAAAAAATTAACATGAATTATGACAAACAAAATTGCAAACAGTTGTCATAAATTGCAATGTTGCTCTGCTTTTAACATCTTTAACCACTTAACGACCAATGTACCTGTGCGTTCGTGGTCGTTAAAGGGACAGGGAAAACTCAAGAATTTTCTGTCATGATTCAGATACAGCATGCAATTTTAAACAACTTTCTAATTGACTTCTATTATCTAATTAAACTTCATTCTTGTGATATCCCTGGCTGAAAAGAATATTTAGATAGGCTCAGTAGCTGCTGATTGGTGGCTGACATAGATGCATCATGTGATTGGCTCATCCCTGTGCATTGCTATTTCTGCAAAAAAGGATATCTAAAGAATGAAGAAAATGACATAATAGAAGCAAATTGGAATGTTGTTTAAAATTGTATTATGTACCTGAATCATGATATAAACATTTTGGGTCTAGTGTCCCTTTAAGGGTTTAACCTATCGCTGCTTCGCCTGCAGCGGCAAAGCTGTGCTAGAACTGCATGCGTCACTTCCGGAGGCATGCAGATATAGTGCGGTCTTGCTGACCTTGATAACACCTGCACTATACCCGGCACTAGTATTGTTGCATCTGAAAGCCTGCCGATGTACAGGGTATGTCGGTGGTCATTAAAGGGACAGTCTAGGCAAAATTAAACTTCATATTCAGATAGGGCATGTCATTTTAAACAACTTTCAAATTCCCTTTTACCATCCAATTTGCTTTCTAAGTCCTTGAAGACCGCCTCTTATCTGAATTCATGTGACAGTTTTTCCACAGCTAGAGGGAGTTAATGTGTGCCTTATAGATAACAGTGTACTCACCCCGTGAAGTTACTTATGAGTCAGCACGGATAGGCTACAATGCAAGTCTGTCAAAGAATTTAAATAAGGGGCAGTCTACAGAGGCTTAGATACAAGGTACTCAGAGGTAAAAAGTGTATTAATATAACTGAAATAAGGGGGCAGTCTGCAGAGGTTTAGATACAAGGTAATCAGAGGTAAAAAGTGTAATATAACTGAGATAAGGGGCAGTCTACAGAGGCCTTAGATACAAGGTAATCAGAGGTAAAAAGTGTATTAATATAACAGTGTTGGTTGTGCAAAACTGGGGAATGGGTAATAAAGGGATTATCTATCTTTTTAAGACAATAAATATTCTGTAGTAGACTGTCCCTTTAAGGTGTTAATGTGCAGCACCACAGATGGATCCTATCCCTGTTCTAATCATACTGGAACTATAACTGTTTAACACCTGTAAATGGACTAAAACACATAGATAAAATCCTGATGTGGAGAAAGATCTAACTAATTATAGGATGTCATTTTTCCACTGCAATATCCCATTAAAAGAATTAAAAAGGTAAAATTAAAAAGGGAAACTGAACCCAATTTTTTTCTCTCATGATTCAGATAGAGCATGAAATTTTAAGCAACTTTCTAATTTACTCCTATTATCAATTTTTCTTTGTTCTCTTGCTATCTTTATTTTAAAAGCCCGGAATGTAAATCTTAGCAGCCAGCCCATTTAGGTTTAGCACCATGGATAGCGCTTGCTTATTGGGGGCTTACATTTACCCACCAATAAGCAAGCATAACCCATGTTCTCAACCAAAAATGGGCCAGTTCCTATGCATCACATCCCTGCTTTTTAAATAAAGATAGCAAGAGAACAAAGGAAATGTGATAATAGGAGTAAATTAGAAAGTTACTTAAAATTGCATGCTCTATCTGAATCATGAAAGAAAAAAATTGGATTTAGTGTCCCTTTAATGTACTCATCAATAAAGCACTGGCCTTACCTATTAGATTTTCCTTCCTTAGCCAAAGCCTCATTGAGGTAGGCCATGACCCCCAGTATCACTGTCTGCACACACAACTTGCTGGGCTTCTCCTTGAGCAGGGCTGAATTTCTGGGTCTATCAGTAAACAGAAGTTTCTGGAAACAAAGCACAGAAAATGGCCAGTTCTGAACCAAGTCCTGGAGCACCAAGGTCTTCTCGTCAATAAATGCAGCTTTAAACAGCACAGGATAAAGCTCTTTGGGGACAAACTCCAAGGACCGACGAGTTGATGCATGATCTGACACTACCTTCCGGGCACACAGAAACACCAGTGATAACATTGCAGGAAATGCCAATCATAGAATCCAGCTGGCAGCACCTGGGGCATTAACACTATGGGTCAGAATGAATAATAACAATGATAAAATATAAAAAACATCCTACAAGCATTAGTTGTGTTGATACATAATGTCCAATAGAGGGAGCCTTCACCCCTAATCATATGTCATTGTACAGAGTGTCACATGATTTTACCTGAGCATCTACTTTGCACTATTCTGGCTTGTCCAATGCACCCTCACAACAAGGCTCTGTACAGTTAAAGGCACACTGAACCCAAATTATTTATTTTGTGATTCAGATAGAGCATGAAATTGTAAGCAACGTTCTAATTTACTCCTATTGCCAAATCATCTTCATTCTCTTGGTATCTTTATTTGAAATGCAAGAATGTAAGTTTAGATGACGGCCCATTTTTGGTGAACAACCTGGGTTGTCCTTGCTGATTGGTGGATAAATTCATCCACCAATAAAAAAAGAAAGTGCTGTCCAGAGATCTGAACCAAAAAAAAAAAGCTCAGATGCCTTCTTTTTCAAATAAAGATAGCAAGAGAATGAAGAAAAAATTGATAATAAGAGTAAATTAGTAAGTTGCTGTTCTATCTGAATCACAAAAGAAAAAATGTGGGTTCAGTGTCCCTTTAACATACTGTATTTGTACATTTATAAAACACATTATTGGATTTATTTAGTTGATAACAGATAAGAAGATATAAATTATGTTTTTTATATCAGAATGTTCTGTTTAGTCTTTAACTTGACTTAGTTGTCTGTGGTTTTATCTTAACCTCCCCAGACGTTTGGTGCATTTGGTAATATAGAGGTTGTTGTTGGAGATTGGATTTTGTACAGTCTGCACTCTGGTACTCACTCACTAGCTCAGACACTCACTAGGGCACACACACTAGCCCACCTCTCATCCCAGTCGCACACTGACTCACCAACCTGCCCCTTACCTCAGACGCACACTCACTAGTAAGCACTCACCTCATTTACCTACTCACTAGCCTGCACTTACCTTAGGCACACACAACTAATAGTCTGCACTAACTAGCCTGCACTTACCTTAGGCACACACCACTAATAGTCAGCACTAACTAGCCTGCACTTACCTTAGGCACACACCACTAATAGTCTGCACTAACTAGCCTGCACTTACCTTAGGCACACACAACTAATAGTCAGCACTAACTAGCCTGCACTTACCTTAGGCACACACCCACTAATAGTCTGCACTAACTAGCCTGCACTTACCTTAGGCACACACAACTAATAGTCTGCACTAACTAGCCTGCACTTACCTTAGGCACACACAACTAATAGTCTGCACTAACTAGCCTGCACTTACCTTAGGCACACACAACTAATAGTCTGCACTAACTAGCCTGCACTTACCTTAGGCACACACAACTAATAGTCTGCACTAACTAGCCTGCACTTACCTTAGGCACACACAACTAATAGTCTGCACTAACTAGCCTGCACTTACCTTAGGCACACACAACTAATAGTCTGCACTAACTAGCCTGCACTTACCTTAGGCACACACAACTAATAGTCTGCACTAACTAGCCTGCACTTACCTTAGGCACACACAACTAATAGTCTGCACTAACTAGCCTGCACTTACCTTAGGCACACACAACTAATAGTCTGCACTAACTAGCCTGCACTTACCTTAGGCACACACAACTAATAGTCTGCACTAACTAGCCTGCACTTACCTTAGGCACACACAACTAATAGTCTGCACTAACTAGCCTGCACTTACCTTAGGCACACACAACTAATAGTCTGCACTAACTAGCCTGCACTTACCTTAGGCACACACAACTAATAGTCTGCACTAACTAGCCTGCACTTACCTTAGGCACACACAACTAATAGTCTGCACTAACTAGCCTGCACTTACCTTAGGCACACACAACTAATAGTCTGCACTAACTAGCCTGCACTTACCTTAGGCACACACAACTAATAGTCTGCACTAACTAGCCTGCACTTACCTTAGGCACACACAACTAATAGTCTGCACTAACTAGCCTGCACTTACCTTAGGCACACACAACTAATAGTCTGCACTAACTAGCCTGCACTTACCTTAGGCACACACAACTAATAGTCTGCACTAACTAGCCTGCACTTACCTTAGGCACACACAACTAATAGTCCGCACTAACTAGCCTGCACTTACCTTAGGCACACACAACTAATAGTCTGCACTAACTAGCCTGCACTTACCTTAGGCACACACAACTAATAGTCCGCACTCACCTTAGGCACACACAACTAATAGTCCGCACTCATCTTAGGCACACACAACTAATAGTCCGCACTCACCTTAGGCACACACAACTAATAGTCCGCACTCACTAGCCTGCACTCACCTTAGGCACACACAACTAATAGTCCGCACTCACTAGCCTGCACTCACCTTAGGCACACACAACTAATAGTCTGCACTAACTAGCCTGCACTTACCTTAGGCACACACAACTAATAGTCCGCACTCACTAGCCTGCACTCACCTTAGGCACACACAACTAATAGTCCGCACTCACTAGCCTGCACTTACCTTAGGCACACACAACTAATAGTCCGCACTCACCTTAGGCACACACAACTAATAGTCCGCACTCACCTTAGGCACACACAACTAATAGTCCGCACTCACCTTAGGCACACACAACTAATAGTCCGCACTCACCTTAGGCACACACAACTAATAGTCCGCACTCACTAGCCTGCACTCACCTTAGGCACACACAACTAATAGTCCGCACTCACTAGCCTGCACTCACCTTAGGCACACACAAACTAATAGTCCGCACTCACTAGCCTGCACTCACCTTAGGCACACACAACTAATAGTCCGCACTCACTAGCCTGCACTTACCTTAGGCACACACAACTAATAGTCTGCACTAACTAGCCTGCACTTACCTTAGGCACACACAACTAATAGTCTGCACTAACTAGCCTGCACTTACCTTAGGCACACACAACTAATAGTCCGCACTCACCTTAGGCACACACAACTAATAGTCCGCACTCACCTTAGGCACACACAACTAATAGTCCGCACTCACTAGCCTGCACTCACCTTAGGCACACACAACTAATAGTCCGCACTCACTAGCCTGCACTTACCTTAGGCACACACAACTAATAGTCCGCACTCACTAGCCTGCACTCACCTTAGGCACACACAACTAATAGTCCGCACTCACTAGCCTGCACTCACCTTAGGCACACACAACTAATAGTCCGCACTCACTAGCCTGCACTCACCTTAGGCACACACAACTAATAGTCCGCACTCACTAGCCTGCACTCACCTTAGGCACACACAACTAATAGTCCGCACTCACTAGCCTGCCTCTCACCTCAGACACTAGCGCGCGCACGCGCGCACACACTGACTGGCCCTTACCTCAGGCGCACACACACTGACTGGCCCTTACCTCAGGCGCGCACACACTGACTGGCCCTTACCTCAGGCGCGCACACACTGACTGGCCCTTACCTCAGGCGCGCACACACTGACTGGCCCTTACCTCAGGCGCACTTTACCTGTTAATAGTAAAGTTGCCACTCTTACCTGCAGTTCCCAGACCCGGATATATAGACCCAATGGTTTGCGCCGCTCTCTGATTGGCTACTGTATGCGAGAGGTCACAGATTCCCCGCGACGCCATCTTGGTACAGGCACATTCCTCTCCAGTCGCATCTAAGTCTAATGCGCATGCTCAGAAGTGTAATCCACTGTGGTTTATTAGAAAGTTGTAGTAGTACTCGCTGCTGCTCATTAGCCAAGTGCCGTGATGTGTCCCCTGTACAAACGGTGACCCACCGGCTACCGGAGGTTTAATAGCGTATAGAAAAATGCTTCCTATATCTTAATAATTCGCGTTGGGCAGAAATATTGATGCCAACCTTGGCATAGGTGCTCTAATTCTCATTTTTGAATAAGTAACTGATATTTTCAAAGGCTTAATGACCATTAGGCCACTGATTTCACTATGAATATATACAGGGTAGATCCCCCTCCATGACATGCAATTGTTTTTAGCCTGGCCCAGTTGTGTTTTGGGCACAGAAATTGATGCCAACCCTGGCATATGTGCTCTAATTGTCATTATTGAATAAGTAACTGATATTTTCAAAGTTGGGCCACTGATTGCACTATGAATATATACAGGGTAGATGCCCCTCCATGACATGCAATTGTTTTTAGCCTGGCCCAATGGTGTTTTGGGCACAGAAATTGATGCCAAGAGAGATGTCACACACACAATGTGAAGGGCCTAGGTGCAGAGTTACTTAAAAATTGCTACTATTGTGTGAAAAAGCTCATACAGAGTCCATGGGGCCGATTTAACAAAGTCTGGCAGACATGTTACGCTGTAGTGTATCATGTCCGCCAGAAATCGCTGAATCTGGACAGCATACGCTGTCGGCATTCAGCATTGCACAAACAGTTCTAGTGAACTGCTTGTGCAATGACGCCCCCTCCAGATTCGCGGCCAATCGGCGGATAGCAGGGGTTGTCAATCAACCCGATCGTATGAGATCGGGTTGATTGCTGAACGCTACTCGGAGGCGGCGTACCAGTTAAGGAGCAGTGGTCTTAAGACCGCTGCTTCTTTTTTTTGTATTACATTTTTATTGAGGACATACATGAAAGGAGAAAAGAACATACAGGTGCAATATACATATGCTTAAATCAAATTACATGTGATGTTCACAAAAAGAAAATAATAAAAACATAGTTGTCCTCATTGTTATCCCTATATACAACAGATCTAGACCTCTCTTGGGTTCTTGATAGAAACATATAACAATTATAGGGATTCTATTAAGGTATAATCCTAATAAGGATCTCCTGTCAAGTTTCATAATGCAAATTTAGCAAAAATATAGTTGTAAAAACAGAACAGTGTGAAACGTAGTAGGATAAAGGCCAGAACTGGACAAACTATTAATATTCTAATATATTATCAGCACTTGGTGAGCAAAATCTTTTTATAAAAGGATAATGTCTTAAAATAAAGAGTAAGGGATGGAGAGAAAATGATCAAAGGGGACATTATATGATACCTTGGGAAACCGATGGACTTATTTCTTTATGTATTATAGATAACAGCATATTCTGGTGTAGTAATAATCAGCTAGTGGTAGTTCTTGGTTTCATCTGTTAGACGACTGGGACATAGATACTAACTGTCTCTAAAACTAGTTGCACTCTAGAACATTATGGATTTGTATCATAAGTTAACACTAGATAATACCAAATGCAGACAGTTTAAAACATGCTATAAATACTGTGGTACGACTACGACCTGTAGAAAGAACATCTTACATATAGTTAAACCACAAACAAATAAATCAAACAAGTGCTGGTTTGCATTCTTGTAAAATACGAACCTGTAACTAATCCTATATATGACACTACCAAGTAAGTATAGATTAGCCTCCTTTGTCTGGGATCTCATGCAGTTCTCTGGCACAAATCAGAGACAAAAAAAGCATTTATATGCTCTTCTCACTTCAGTCTGTACATGAAACGTTCCAAAGGATATGTCAGCCATCCGTGGTATATGTATAGAGAGATTCAGGTTTGCTTCACTGGAAGGCAGGTTGGTGAAAATTCACACGGCTCCCTGTGCTCCACATTGTAAAGGCGTAGCAAATAGTATGCTGGTGCTTTTTCAAATAGGGAATGCATGAGTATCTCCCATTTTGCAAAATGCTGATCGATTCGCTGCAATAGATTCTCTTCCCACGCGGTATCCATCTACAACAGTCAGGTTTGTAAAATAACTTTAGGGAGTTACTTATGTAATGGTAGAGAGTAAGGTGCTGATATGTCCATTTAAGGCTAGTTAACTCGGAATACCGGGGGAAGCCGCTGCTTAGGCCCTTGTCATCCGATACTTCAAGACCGCTGCTTCTTAACTGCTGTTTCCGGCAAGCCTGAAGGTTTGTGCGGAAACAGCTACATTGGGGCCAATTGACCGTTTGGTTAATCGGTCCCCTTATCTGAGCAGCCACATCTCTTAAAAGGACCCCTTACTGGAAAAAAGAGGGTCTATTATTTCAGATGAATACTTTTATGTCCCTCTAGGATGAAGGTTATTAACATAAAAATGTTGATCAACGGAATCAACAGCAAAACAGACACGGCATCAGTTGTCCTCCTATGATATGGATAATCACCATGAGAAATAATAAACACTTCCCCAAATGACTACCATTGAGTTTGCTATGAAAGTCTATAAAGGCTACTATATAGCACAGAGTTCTAGAGTAAAACACCATTGGGCCAGGCTAAAAACAACTGCATGTCATGTTACTTATTTAAAAATGGTAATTACAGCACCAATGCCAGAGTTGGCATCAATTTCTGTGCCCAAAATACCATTGGGCCAGGCTAAAAACAACTGCATGTCATGGAGAGGTATCTACCCTGTATATATTCATAGTTAAATCAGTGGCCCAATGGTTATTAACCCTTTGAAAATATCAGTTACTTATTCAATAATGAGAATTAGAGCACCTATGCCAGGGTTGGCATCAATTTCTGTGCCCAAAATACCATTGGGCCAGGCTAAAAACAATTGCATGTCATGTAGGGGGATTTACCCTGTATATGTTCATAGTGAAATCAGTGGCCCGATGGTCATTAACCCTTTGAAAATATGAGTTACTTGTTTAACAGTGGCAATTACAGCATGTATGCTAGTGTTGGCATACATTTCTGTGCCCAAAACTCAATTGGGCCAGGCTAAAAAAAAAAAAACATCATCTCATTGAGGGGGATCTAACCTGTGTATATTCATAGTGAAATCAGTGGCCCAATGGTTATTAACTCTTTAAAAATATCAGTTACTTATTAAAAAATGAGAAATAGAGCACCTATGCCAGGGTTAGAATAAATTTCTGTGCCCAAAACACCATTGGGCCAGGTTAAAAACAACTGCATGGCATGGAGGGGGACCTACCCTGTATATATTCATAGTAAAATCAGTGGCCCAATGGATATTAACCCTTTAAAAATATCAGTTAATTATTAAAAAATGAGAATTAGAGCACCTATGCCAGGGTTGGCATCAATTTATGTGCCCAAAACACCATTGGGCCAGGCTAAAAACAATTGTATGTCATGGAGGGGGATCTACCCTGTATATATTTATAGTGAAATCAGTGGCCCAATGGTTATTAACCCTTTACAAAATATATGTTACTTATTAAAAAATAGTAATTACAGCAAAACTGCCAGTGTTAGCATAAATTTCTGTGCCCAAAACACCATTGGGCCAGGCTAAAAACAATTGTATGTCATGGAGGGAGATCTACCCTGTATATATTCATAGTGAAATCAGTGGCCCAATGGTTATTAACCCTTTGTAAATATCAGTTACTTATTCAAAAATGGTAATTACAGCACCAATGCCATTGTTGGCATCAATTTCTGAGCCCAAAACACAATTGGGACAGGTTAAAAACAACTGCACGTCATGGAGAGGGACCTACCCTGTATATATTCATAGTGAATCCAGTGGCCCAATGGTTATTAACCCTTTGAAAATTACTTATTAAAAAATAAGCATTAGAGCACCTATGCCAAGGTTGGCATCAATTTCTGTGCCCAAAACACCATTGGCCCAGGCTAAAAACAATTGCATGTCATGGAGGGGGATCTACCCTGTATATATTCGTAATGAAATCAGTGGCCTAATGGTTATTAACCCTTTGAAAATATCAGTTACTTATTAAAAAAATAGAATTAAAGCACCTATGCCAGGGTTGGCATCAATTTCTGTGCCCTAAACGCCATTGGGCCAGGCTAAAAACAATTGCATGTCATGGGGGGGTCTACCCTGTATATATTCTTAGTGAAATCAGTGGCCCAATGGTTATTAACCCTTTGAAAATATCAGTTACTTATTCAAATATGGTAATAACAGCACCAATGCCAGCATTGGCATCAATTTATGTGCCCAAAACACCATTGAGTCAGGCTAAAAACAATTGCATGTCATGGAGGGGGATCTAGCCTGTATATATGCATAATGAAATCAGTGGCCCAATGGTTATTAACCCTTTGAAAATATCAGTTACTTATTCAAATATGGTAATAACAGCACCAATGCCAGCATTGGCATCAATTTATGTGCCCAAAACACCATTAGGCCACGCTAAATACAATTGCATGTCATGGAGGGGGATCTACCCGGTATATATTCATAGTGAAATCAGTGGCCTAATGGTTATTAAGCCTTTGAAAATATCAGTTACTTACTAAAAAAATTGGAATTAGAGCACCTATGCCAAGGTTGGCATCAATTTCTGTGCCCAAAACACCATTTGGCCAGGCAAAAAACAATTGCATGTCATGGAGGGGGATCTACCCTGTATAAAATCATAGTGAATCCAGTGGCCCAATGGTTATTAACCCTTTGAAAATATCAGTTACTTATTAAAAAAACAGAATTTATGCTTACCTGATAAATTTCTTTCTCTTGTGATGTATCGAGTCCACGGATTCATCCATACTTGTGGAATATTCTCCTTCCCTACAGGAAGTGGCAAAGAGAGCACCCACCGCAGAGCTGTCGATATAGCTCCTCCCTTAGCTCCGTTCCCCAGTCAAGGCTAGGAAGAAAAAGGAGAAACTATAGGGTGCAGTGGTGACTGAAGTTTTTTAATTAAAAATATACTACCTGTCTTAAACAGACAGGGCAGGCCGTGGACTCGATACATCACAAGAGAAAGAAATTTATCAGGTAAGTATAAATTCTGTTTTCTCTTGTAAGATGTATCGAGCCCATGGATTCATCCATACTTGTGGGATACCAATACCAAAGCTTTAAGACACGGAAGAAGGGAGGGACAAGACAGGTACCCTAAACGGAAGGCACCACTGCTTGTAGAACCTTTCTCCCAAAAATAGCCTCCAAAGAAGCAAAAGTATCGAATTTGGAAAATTTGGAAAAAGTATGAAGCGAAGACCAAGTCGCCGCCTTACACATCTGTTCAACAGAAGCCTCATTTTTAAAAGCCCATGTGGAAGCCACTGCTCTAGTAGAATGAGCAGTAATTCTTTCAGGAGGCTGCTGGCCAGCAGTCTCATAAGCCAAATGGATGATGCTTTTCAGCCAAAAGGAAAAAGAGGTAGCCGTAGCCTTTTGACCTCTCCGTTTACCAGAATAAACAACAAACAATGAAGATGTTTGACGGAAATCTTTAGTTGCTTGTAAGTAGAACTTTAAAGCACGAACCACATCAAGATTGTGCAACAGACGTTCCTTCTTTGATGAAGGATTAGGACACAGAGAAGGAACAACAATCTCCTGATTGATATTCCTATTAGAAACAACCTTAGGAAGAAACCCAGGTTCGGTACGCAAAACCACCTTATCTGCATGGAAAACTAGGTAAGGTGAGTCACACTGTAAAGCAGATAACTCAGAAACTCTTCGAGCCGAAGAGATAGCTACTAAAAACAAAACTTTCCAAGATAGAAGCTTAATATCTATGGAATGCATAGGTTCAAATGGAACCCCTTGAAGAACATTAAGAACCAAATTTAGGCTCCATGGTGGAGCAACAGGTTTAAATACAGGCTTGATCCTGACCAAGGCCTGACTAAACGCTTGAACGTCTGGGACATCTGCCAGACGTTTGTGTAAAAGAATAGACAAAGCAGATATTTGTCCTTTTAATGAACAATCCTTCTTGGAGAAAGGACAAAATTCTAGGAATCCTAATCTTACTCCATGAGTAACCCTTGGATTCACACCAACAAAGATATCTGCGCCAAATCTTATGATAGTTTTTCCTGGTGATAGGCTTTCTAGCCTGAATCAGGGTATCAATGACCGACTCAGAGAAACCACGCTTTGATAGAATCAGGCGTTCAATCTCCAAGCAGTCAGACGCAGAGAAATTAGATTAGGATGCTTGAATGGACCTTGGATTAGAAGGTCCTGCCTCATTGGCAGAGTCCACGGTGGAACAGATGACATGTCCACCAGGTCTGCATACCAAGTCCTGCGTGGCTACGCAGGCGCTATCAGAATCACTGAAGCTCTCTCCTGCTTGATTCTGGCAACCAGACGTGGGAGGAGAGGAAACGGTGGAAATACATAAGCCAGATTGAAGGACCAGGGCACTGCTAGAGCATCTATCAGTACCGCCTGGGGATCCCGGGACCTGGACCCGTAACAAGGAAGTTTGGCGTTCTGTCGGGACGCCACCAGATCCAATTCTGGTGTGCCCCATAGCTGAGTCAGCTGGGCAAATACCTCCGGATGGAGCTCCCACTCCCCGGGATGAAAAGTCTGACGACTTAAGAAATCCGTCTCCCAGTTCTCTACCCCTGGGATATGGATTGCTGAGAGATGGCAAGAGTGATCCTCCGCCCATCGGATTATTTTGGCTACCTCCATCATCGCTAGAGAACTCCGTGTTCCTCCTTGATGATTGATATAGGCTACAGTCGTGATGTTGTCCGACTGAAATCTGATGAATTTGGCCGCAGCTAGCTGAGGCCATGCCTGAAGCGCACTGAATATCGCTCTCAGTTCTAGAATGTTTATCGGGAGGAGAGATTCCCCCGAGACCATAAGCCCTGGTCTGAGGTGTAGGCGGGCATAAGGAACTATGTTCATTGCCGCTACCATGAGTACGATTATCTCCATACACTAAGCCACTGATGGCCGAGGAATGGAATGAAGAGCTCGGCAAGTGATTACAAGTTTTGATTTTCTGACCTCCATCAGAAATATTTTCATTTCTACCAAGTCTATCAGAGTCCCTAGGAAGGAAACTCTTGTGAGAGGGACGAGAGAACTCTTTTTTATGTTCACCTTCCATCCGTGAGATCTCAGAAAAGCCAACACGATGTCCGTGTGAGACTTGGCTAGCTGGAAAGTTGACACCTGAATTAAGATGTCGTCTAGATAAGGCGCCACTGCTATACCCCGCGGTCTTAGAACCGCCAAAAGGGACCCTAGCACCTTTGTGAAAATTCTGGGAGCCGTGGCCACCCCGAAAGGAAGGGACACAAACTGGTAATGCCTGTCCAGAAAGGCGAATCTGAGGAATTGATGATGATCTCTGTGAATAGGGATGTGTAGATACGCATCCTTTAAATCCACGGTAGTCATATATTGACCCTCCTGGATCAGAGGAAGAATAGTCCGAATAGTCTCCATCTTGAAAGATGGTACTATGAGGAATTAGTTTAGAATTTTGAGATCCAAGATCGGTCTGAAAGTTCCCTCTTTTTTGGGAACCACAAACAGGTTGGAGTAAAAACCTAGCCCTTGTTCCGCTCTTGGAACTGGGCGGATCACTCCCATGGTATATAGGTCTTCTACACAGCGTAAGAACGCCTCTCTCTTTGTCTGGTTTGCAGACAATTGAGAAATGTGAAATCTCCCCTTGGGGGGGAGTCTTTGAAGTCCAGAAGATATCCTTGGGACACAATTTCTAAAGCCCAGGAATCGTGAACATCTCTTGCCCAAGCCTGAGCGAAGAGAGAGAGTCTGCCCCCTACTAGATCCGGTCCTGGATCGGGGGCTACCCCTTCATGCTGTCTTAGAGGCAGCAGCAGGCTTCTTGGCCTGTTTACCTTTGTTCAAAGCCTGGTTAGGTCTCCAGACTGACTTGGATTGGACAGAATTCCCCTCTTGCTTTGCTGCAGGGGAAGCTGAAGCGGGACCTTTGAAGTTCCGAAAGGAAAGAAAATTATTTTGTTTGGTCCTCATCTTATTTGTTTTATCCTGAGGGAGGGCATGGCCTTTCCCTCCAGTGATGTCTGAAATAATTTCTTTAAGTGTAGGCCCGAATAGGGTCTTTCCTTTGAAAGGGATGTTCAACAACTTAGATTTTGATGACACATCAGCAGACCAGGACTTTAGCCATAACGCCCTGCGTGCTAAAATGGCAAAACCTGAATTCTTTGCCGCTAATTTAGCCATTTGGAAAGCGGCATCTGTAATGAAAGAATTAGCCAACTTAAAGGCCTTAATATCCTCTAATGGAGTCTCCACCTGGGGAGCCTCTTCTAGAGCCTCAAACCAGAAAGCAGCTGCAGTAGTTACAGGAACAATGCATGCAATAGGTTGGAGAAGAAAACCTTGAAGAACAAAAATTTTCTTTAGGAGACCCTGTAATTTTTTATCCATAGGATCTTTGAAAGCACAACTGTCTTCGATAGGTATAGTTGTACGCTTAGCAAGAGTAGAAATAGCTCCCTCCACCTTAGGAACAGTCTGCCACGAGTCCTGTATGGTGTCAGATATGGAAAACATTTTCTTAAAAACAGGAGGGGGAGCGAACGGAATACCTAGTCTATCCCACTCCTTAGTAACAATAGTCACAATCCTCTTAGGGACTGGAAAACAATCAGTATAAACAAGAACCTCTAAGTATCTGTCCATTTTACACAATTTCTCTGGGACCACTATAGGGTCACAATCGTCTAGAGTAGCTAATACCTCCTTGAGCAATAAGCGGAGGTGTTCAAGCTTAAATTTAAAGGCCGTCATATCAGAATCTGTCTGAGGGAGCGTCTTTCCTGAATCAGAAATCTCTCCCTCAGATAACAAATCCCTTACCCCTACTTCAGAACATTGTGAGGGTATATCGGATACGGCTACTAAAACGTCAGACGGCTCAACATTTGTTCTTAACCCAGAGCTGTCACGCTTTCCTTGTAAACCAGGCAATTTAGAGAAAACCTCTGTAAAGGTTTTATTCATAACTATGGCCATGTCTTGTAAAGTAAATGAATTTGACGCATTAGAGGTACTTGGCGTCACTTGTGCGGGCGTTACTGGTTCTGACACTTGGGGAGAGCTAGATGCTAAACCCTCATTTCCTTCTAAATGAGAATCATCTATTGCAATATTTTTTAGTGCTAAAATATGCTCTTTATAATTTATAGACTTATTAGTGCAAGTGGGACACATTCTAAGAGGGGGTTCCACAATGGCTTCTAAACACATAGAACAAGGATTTTCCTTGGTGTCAGACATGTTAAACAGGCTAGTAATGAAACAAACAAGCTTGGAAAACACTTTAATCAAAGAAAATAACTCTTTAAACAAAAACGCTACTGTGCCTTTAAGAGAAAAAAAGCTGCACAAACTCTGCAAAACAGTGTAAAAAAGCAGTAAACAAAACAAACGCCTAGATTTAGAGTTCTGCGTTAGCTGTCAAAACCAGCGTTAGGGGGTCCTAACGCTGGTTTTGGCCGCCCGCTGGTATTTAGAGTCAGTCAGGAAAGGGTCTAACGCTCACTTTCCAGCCGCGACTTTTACATACCGCAGATCCCCCTACGCCAATTGCGTATTCTATCTTTTCAATGGGATCTTTCTAAAGCCGGTATTTAGAGTCTTGGCTGAAGTGAGCGTTAGAAATCTAACGACAAGACTCCAGCCGCAGAGAAAATCCAGGAGTTAAGAGCTCGCATTCTATTGGCTGTTCCGATCAGCCAATAGAATGCGAGCTCAATCTGATTGGCTGATCCAATCAGCCAATCGGATTGAACTTGAATCTGATTGGCTGATTCCATCAGCCAATCAGAATTTTCCTACCTTAATTCCGATTGGCTGATAGAATCCTATAAGCCAATCGGAATTCGAGGGACACCATCTTGGATGACGTCAGAATCCTATAAGCCAATCGGAATTCGAGGGACGCCATCTTGGATGACGTCCCTTAAAGGAACCTTCATTCGTTGGGAGTTCGTCGTGGAGGAAGGATGTTCCACGTCGGCGGGATGAAGATGGAGCCGGAAGAAAGAAGATTGAAGATGCCGCTTGATAGAAGACTTCAGCCGGATGATGGACCTCTTCAGCCCCCGCTTGGATGAAGACTTCAGCCGGATGATGGACCTCTTCAGCCCCCGCTTGGATGAAGATATCGCCCGGATAGGAGGAAGACTTCGGACCCTCTTCTGGACGGATCGGTGATACCCGGCGTGGTGAAGATAAGGTAGGAAGATCTTCAGGGGCTTAGTGTTAGGTTTATTTAAGGGGGGTTTGGGTTAGATTAGGGGTATGTGGGTGGTGGGTTGTAATGTTGGGGGTGTATTGTATGTTTTTTTTTACAGGCAAAAGAGCAGAATTCTTTGGGGCATGCCCCGCAAAAGGCCCTTTTAAGGGCTGGTAAGGTAAAAGAGCCTTTCAATTTTTATTTTAGAATAGGGTAGGGCATTTTTTTATTTTGGGGGGCTTTGTTATTTTATTAGGGGGCTTAGAGTAGGTGTAATTAGCTTAAAATTTATGTAATATTTTTATAATGTTTGTAAATTATTTTTTTATTTTTTGTAACTTAGTTCTTTTTTTATTTTTTGTACTTTAGTTAGTGTATTTATTTGTAGGAATTTGTATTTAATTTATTTAATGATAGTGTAGTGTTAGGTTTAATTGTAACTTAGGTTAGGATTTATTTTACAGGTAATTTTGTAATTATTTTAACTAGGTAGCTATTAAATAGTTCTTAACTATTTAATAGCTATTGCCCCTGGTTAAAATAAATACAAAGTTGCCTGTAAAATAAATATTAATCCTAAAATAGCTACAATATAATTATTATTTATATTGTAGCTATATTAGGGTTTATTTTACAGGTAAGTATTTAGCTTTAAATAGGAATAATTTATTTAAAGGGACACTTTACCCAAAAAATTTCTTTCATGATTCAGATTGAGCATGAAATTTTAAGCAAGTTTCTAATTTACTCCTATTATCAAATTTTCTTCATTCTCTTGGTATCTTTATTTAAAATGCAAGAATGTAAGTTTAGAGGCCGGCCCATTTTTGGTGAACAACCTGGGTTGTCCTTGCTGATTGGTGGATAAATTCATCCACCAATAAAAAATTGCTGTCCAGAGTACTGAACTCAAAAAAAGCATAGATGCCTTCTTTTTCAAATAAAGATAGCAAGAGAACAAAGAAACATTGATAATAGGAGTAAATTAGAAAGTTGCTTAGAATCGCATGCTCTTTCTGAATTACAAAACAAAAATTTTGGGTTCAGTGTCCCTTTAATAAGATTTATTTTATTTCGTTAGATAAAAATTATATTTAACTTAGGGGGGTGTTAGGGTTAGACTTAGCTTTAGGGGTTAATACATTTATTAGAGTAGCGGTGAGGTCCGGTCGGCAGATTAGGGGTTAATAATTGTAGGTAGGTAGCGGCGACGTTGGGGGGGGGGGCAGATTAGGGGGTAATAAATATAATATAGGGGTCGGCGGGGGTTAGGGGCAGTAGATTAGGGGTTTATAGGGATAACGTAGGTTGCGGCGGTGTACGGAGTGGCAGATTAGGGGTTAATAATATGCAAGGGTCAGCGATAGCGGGGGCGGCAGATTAGGGGTTAATAAGTGTAAGGCTAGGGGTGTTTAGACTCGGGGTACATGTTAGGGTGTTAGGTGCAGACTTAGGGAGTGTTTCCCCATAGGAAACAATGGGGCTGCATTAGGAGCTGAACGCTGCTTTTTTGCAGGTGTTAGGTTTTTTTTCAGCTCAAACGGCCCCATTGTTTCCTATGGGGGAATCGTGCACGAGCACATATTGAAGCTGGCCGCGTCCGTAAGCACCGCTGGTATTGAGAGTTGCAGTGGCGGTAAATTATGCTCTACGCTCCCTTTTTGGAGCCTAACGCAGCCCTTCTGTGAACTCTAAATACCAGCAGTATTTAAAAGGTGCGGGGGGAAAAAAGCATGCATAGCTAACGCACCCCTTTGGCCGCAGAACTCTAAATCTAGCCGAAAATTTTTACAGTAGCATCATAAAGACTTAGTAACTTTGCACCACTATGCAAATAAACAATTAACCCCTTAATTTAAAAACCGGATTGAAAAAACTTAAAAAACGGTAAAATAATGTTCAGCACCTTGCCACAGCTTTGCTGTGGCGCCTACCTGCACTTTAGGAATGATTTGTGGGGAAAAAAACCTCTATACAGACCTCAAATACAGCAGAAATCTCTGGAGAAGTAGCTGGATGCTTCTGAAGTAAATAAACTGTGCAACTGAAAATAGGCCCCTCCCACCTCACTCTATGTTATGGGGCCTAAAAGAAACACCACAGAGTGTTTCTTAAACTAGCCATGTGGGTTAATAACCCTTAAACAAGCCACAAAGACCACTTAAAGTCCCTCAAAAAACGTTATATTTGTAATTAAACCAAAACGTTTTTCCTATTAGTGTCACCAGTAACTATGAGCCCTTTATGCAAGCTTGGATTCTTCTTTTACTGAATACAGCTTACCTTTCCCTCATGGGGATATTGCCAGCGTTTTCTAGAAAGTCTGTCTAGAAAAAAATAGACTGAACATACCTTAATGCAGTTTAGCCTGCAAACTGTTCCCAACTGAAGTTTTCCTGTACTCTTCAGCCCTTGTGAGAACAGCAGTGGATCTTAGTTACAAAATGCTAAGATCATCATCCTTCTTCCAGAAATCTTCATCCCTTTTCTGCCAGAGAGTAAATAGTACACACTGGTACCATTTAAAATAACAAACTTTTGCTTGAGAAAATAGAAACTAACATTTTTGTCACCACACTCACTTTACCCTTCCTAGCAGTTAAGCAGGCAAAGAGAATGACTGGGGGGCGGAACTAAGGGAGGAGCTATATAGACAGCTCTGCTGTGGGTGCTCTCTTTGCCACTTCCTGTAGGGAAGGAGAATATCCCACAAGTACGGATGAATCCGTGGACTCGATACATCTTACAAGAGAAATGAGCATTAGAGCACCTATGCCAAGGTTGGCATCAACTTCTGTGCCCAAAACACAATTGGGCCAGGCTAAAAACAATTGCATGTCATGGAGGGGGATCTACCCTGTATATATATATATAGTGAAATCAGTGGCCCAATGGTAATTAATCATTCGAAAATATATGTAACTTATGCAAAAATGGTAAATACAGCACCAATGCCAGAGTTGGCATCAATTTTGTTGCCGAAAACACCATTGGGTCAGGCTAAAAACAATTGCATCTCATGGAGGGGGATCTACCCTGTATATATTCATAGTGAAATCAGTGGCCCAATGGTTATTAACCCTTTACAAAATATATGTTAATTATTAAAAGATGGTAATTACAGCACCAATGCCAGTGTTGGCATCAATTTCTGTGCCCAAAATACCATTGGGCCAGGCTAAAAACAATTGCATGTCATGGAGGGGGATCTACCCTGTATATATTCATAGTTAAATCAGTGGCCCAATGGTTATTAACCCTTCGAAAATATATGTAACATTAAAAATTTAGAATTAAAGCACCTATGCCAGGGTTGGCATCAATTTCTGTGCCCTAAACGCTAAAAACAATTGCATGTCATGTGGGGAGGGGTCTACCCTGTATATATTTGTAGTGAAATCAGTGGCCCAATGGTTATTAACCCTTTGAAAATATCTGTTACTTATTCAAAAATGGTAATTACAGAACCAGAGCCAGTGTTGGCATCAATTTCTGTGCCCAAAACAAAATTGGGTAAGGCTAAAAACAACTGTATGTCATGGAGGGGGATCTACCCTGTATATAGTCATAATGAAATCAGTGGCCCAATGGTTATTAACCCTTTACATAATATATATTACATATATATTATTAAAAAATGCTAATTACAGCACCAATGCCAGTTTTGGCATCAATTTCTGTGCCCAAAACACCATTGGGCCAGGCTAAAAACAATTGCATGTCATGGAGGTGGAGCTACCCATTATATATTCATAGTGAAATCAGTGGCCCAATGGTTATTAATCATTCGAAAATATATGTAACTTATGCAAAAATGGTAAATACAGCACCAATGCCAGTGTTGGCATCAATTTTGTTGCCGAAAACACCATTGGGTCAGCATAAAAACAATTGCATCTCATGGAGGGGGATCTACCCTGTATATATTCATAGTTAAATAAGTGGCACAATGGTAATTAACCGTTAGAAAATATATGTTACTTATTCAAAAATGGTAATTACAGCACCAATGCCAGTGTTGTCATCAATATCTTTGCCCAAAATACTTTTGGGCCAGGCTAAAAACAATTGCATGTCATGGAGGAGAGGGGATCTACCCTGTATATATTCATATTAAAATCAATGGCCCAGTGGTCATTAACCCTTTGAAAATATCAGTTACTTTTAACAAAATAAGAATTAAAGCACCTATGCCAGGGTTGGCAACAATGTATGTGCCCAAAACACCATTGCATGTCATGGAGGGGGATATACCCTGTATATATTCATAGTGAAATCAGTGGCCCAATGGTTATTAACCCTTCGTAAATATCTGTTACTTATTCAAAAATGGTAATTAAAGCACCAATGCCAGTGTTGGCATCAATTTCTGTGATGCTCTGATGTCATGCTTACAAAAAATTAACCCTTAATAACCTTCAATACATCTATCCTAGCTAGAACACTCCATAGATCTATAATATAATGTACACTATAAATACAATGAAAACAAAGTTTAAATAGAGTTAGAGTTATAAGGCTTCTTCACACCAGATTATCTTATCTCCATATTGTTAGGAAATAGACTATAAGATTCCTTGCACAAATTATAAATATATCCAATACATAGCTGAATAGAAAATTTTCATAAGCTGGCTTCATAAGCAAAATGTAAACACATATATTTGCTATAGTTTAAAGAATCATGTTATATCACCATATATTAGAGGACATAGTAGGTATTAACTCATTGGGTCTTCAGTCATCTAGTGCTGTTATTTATAAAAGCCAAAATTAAATTTAAACTTTTTTTGTACAAAAAAAGGCTCAATCTTCAAATTTATTGGAGAGCCTAAGTACTATTGTTTGCTTTTATTTATATAACTTTCTTTCCCAGAACATTGTAACTATATTAAGTAGTAGGATTAAGAACATAATATTCTGGCAGATAAAAGGAAAGATAAAGAATATTTTAAAGTTAAAATTCCCTTATAAGAGACTCATATCTTATTAAAGAGAGCTCTCAGTGACAAACATATGAATTATTATATCCCCAATACATTGTAATACACTTATTACCCAAAAAAAGTATTTATACCTATGTCCTCTTAAAGGCATAGTGAACATGTGTAGCCATAGTTCTCAATTAATGTATCTTGGTTAAGATATAGTTGATAAATTAGTGCCAAACCTTCATATAAGTTTGTTAAATATTAGTCATTCCCAAAAAGGTAATTTAAAGTAAAAGGCATAGCCCTAATTCTAGAAATAAAGAGAGTTACACCTTACTCATTATATGATTTCACTCCCAAAAATTAATAAGGTCTGTTTGAATGTTAAGCTCTTCTGGTGCCCTGGTTCTTAATTTGAAGATCCAAAATGCTTCTCTTTCTTGCAAAAGTTTATCTCGATTTCCGCCTCTCCTAGGTGTGAGTACATGTTCTATTATTTGCCATTTAAGACTTTCTGTACACTCATTGTGCATATATTTAAAGTGGCAGGCTACTTGTGATTTTGGACACGCTGTTTTGATCTCATAAAGATGTTCCTTTATTCGATCCCTAGGCTCTCTAGTGGTTAAACCAACATATTGCAAATTGCACTGGTGACAAGTCACTAAATATATCACATAGGTAGTATGGCAGTTGGTACAATTAATGATCTCAAATACTCTTTGTGTTACCATACGCCTAGATTTAGAGTTCTGCGTTAGCCGTCAAAACCAGCATTAGGGGGTCCTAACGCTGGTTTTGGCCGCCCGCTGGTATTTAGAGTCAGTCAGGAAAGGGTCTAACGCTCACTTTCCAGCCGCGACTTTTCCATACCGCAGATCCCCTTACGTCAATTGCATATCCTATCTTTTCAATGGGATCTTTCTAAAGCCGGTATTTAGAGTCTTGGCTGAAGTGAGCGTTAGAAATCTAACGACAAGACTCCAGCCGCAGAAAAAAGCCAGGAATTAATCGCTTTCTGGGCTAACGCCGGTTCAAAAAGCTCTTAACTACTGTGCTCTAAAGTACACTAACACCCATAAACTACCTATGCACCCCTAAACCGAGGCCCACCCACATCGCCGCCACTCTATTAAATTTTTTTAACCCCTAATCTGCCGACCGCACATCGCCACAACCTACATTATCCCTATGTACCCCTAATCTGCTGCCCCTAACATCGCCTACCCCTACATCATATTTATTAACCCCTAATCTGCCCCCCCCCAACGTCCCCGCTACCTACCTACAATTATTAACCCCTAATCTGCCGACCGGACCTCACCGCTACTATAATAAATGTATTAACCCCTAATCCGCCTCACTCCCGCCTCGCAAACCCTATAATAAATAGTATTAACCCCTAATCTGCCGACCGGACCTCGCCACTACTCTAATAAATGTAGTAACCCCTAAAGCTAAGTCTAACCCTAACACTAACACCCCCCTAAGTTAAATATAATTTAAATCTAACTAAATAAAATAAAACTTATTAAATAAATTATTCCTATTTAAATCTAAATACTTACCTGTAAAATAAACCCTAATATAGCTACAATATAAATAATAATTATATTGTAGCTATTTTAGGATTACTATTTATTTTACAGGCAACTTTGTATTTATTTTAACCAGGTACAATAGCTATTAAATAGTTAAGAACTATTTAATAGTTACCTAGTTAAAATAATTACAAAATTACCTGTAAAATAAATCCTAACCTAAGTTACAATTAAACCTAACACTACACTATCAATAAATTAATTAAATAAACTATCTACAATTATCTACAATAAAATCAACTAACTAACAACCTAAATTACAAAAAAACAAACACTAAATTACAAAAAAAAAAAAAAGATTACAAGAATTTTAAACTAATTACACCTACCCTAAGCCCCCTAAAAAAATAACAAAGCCCCCCAAAATAAAAAAATGCCCTACCCTATTCTAAAATAAAAATTTAACAGATCTTTTACCTTACCAGCCCTTAAAAGGGCCTTTTGCAGGGCATGCCCCAAAGAAAACAGCTCTTTTGCATTTAAATAAACATACAATACCACCCCCAACATTACAACCCACCACCCACATACCCCTAATCTAACCCAAACCCCCCTTAAAAAACCTAACACTAAGCCCCTGAAGATCTTCCTACCTTGTCTTCACCACGCCGGGTATCACCGATCCGTCCAGAAGAGGGTCCAAAGTCTTCCTCCTATCCGGCAAGAAGAGGTCCAGAAGAGGCTCAGAAGTCTACATCCTATCCGGCAAGAAGAGGAGATCTGGACCGGCAAACATCTTCATCCAAGCGGCATCTTCTATCTTCTTCCATCCGGCACGGAGCGGGACCATCTTGAAGCAGCCGACGCGGATCCATCCTCTTCTAACGACGTCCTAAGTCCGAATGAAGGTTCCTTTAAATGACGTCATCCAAGATGGCGTCCCTCAAATTCTGATTGGCTGATAGGATTCTATCAGCCAATCGGAGTTAAGGTAGGAAAAATCTGATTGGCTGATTGAACTTGCATCTGATTGGCTGACTCAATCGGATTGGCTGATCCAATCAGCCAATCAGATTGAGCTCGCATTCTATTGGCTGATCGGAACAGCCAATAGAATGCGAGCTCAATCTGATTGGCTGATTGGATCAGCCAATCCTATTGAACTTGAATCTGATTGGCTGATTCAATCAGCTAACCAGATTTTTCCTACCTTAATTCCGATTGGCTGATAGAATCCTATCAGCCAATCGGAATTTGAGATGGAAGAAGATAGAAGATGCCGCTTGAATGAAGATGTTTGCCGGTCCGGATCTCCTCTTCTTGCCGGATAGGATGAAGACTTCGGAGCCTCTTCTGGACCTCTTCTTGCCGGATAGGAGGAAGACTTCGGAGCCTCTTCTGGACCTTTTCTTGCCGGATAGGAGGAAGACTTCGGACCCTCTTCTAGATGGATCGGTGATACCCGGCGTGGTGAAGAAAAGGTAGGAAGATCTTCAGGGGCTTAGTGTTAGGTTTTTTAAGGGGGGTTTGGGTTAGATTAGAGGTATGTGGGTGGTGGGTTGTAATGTTGGGGGGTATTGTATGTTTAAGGGCCTTTTAAGGGCTGGTAAGGTAAAAGATCTGTTAAATTTTTATTTTAGAATAGGGTAGGGCATTTTTTTATTTTGGGGGGCTTTTTTATTTTTTTAGGGGGCTTAGAGTAGGTGTAATTAGTTTAAAATTCTTGTAATCTTTTTTATTTTTTGTAATTTAGAGTTTGTTTTTTTTGTAATTTAGTATAGTTTATTTAATTGTAGATAATTGTAGGTAGTTTATTTAATTAATTTATTGATAGTGTAGTGTTAGGTTTAATTGTAACTTAGGTTAGGATTTATTTTACAGGTAATTTTGTAATTATTTTAACTAGGTAACTATTAAATAGTTATTAACTATTTAATAGCTATTGTACCTGGTTAAAATAAATGCAAAGTTGCCTGTAAAATAAATATTAATCCTAAAATAGCTACAATATATTTATTATTTATATTGTAGCTATATTAGGGTTTATTTTACAGGTAAGTATTTAGCTTTAAATAGGATTAATTTATTTAATAAGATTTATTTTATTTCGTTAGAATAAAATTATATTTAACTTAGGGGGGGGTGTTAGGGTTAGAGTTAGACTTAGCTTTAGGGGTTAATGCATTTATTAGAGTAGCGGTGAGGTCCGGTCGGAAGATTATGGGTTCATAATTGTAGGTAGGTGGCGGCGACGTTGGGGGCAGCAGATTAGGGGTTAATAAATATAATATAGGGGTCGGCAGTGTTAGGGGCAGCAGATTAGGGGTACATAGGGATAACGTAGGTTGCGGTGGTGTACGGAGCGGTAGATTAGGGGTTAAAAATAATATGCAGGGGTCAGCGATAGCGGGGGCGGCAGATTAGGGGTTAATAAGTGTAAGGCTAGGGGTGATTAGACTCGGGGTACATGTTAGGGTGTTAGGTGCAGACTTAGGAAGTGTTTCCCCATAGGAAACAATGAGGCTGCGTTAGGAGCTGAACGCTGCTTTTTTGCAGGTTTTTTTTCAGCTCAAACTGCCCCATTGTTTCCTATGGGGGAATCGTGCACAAGCGCGTTTTTGAAGCTGGCCGCGTCCGTAAGCACCGCTGGTATTGAGAGTTGCAGTGGCGGTAAATATGCCTGTATGCTCCCTTTTTGGAGCCTAACGCAGCCCTTCTGAGAACTCTCAATACCAGCGTTGTTTAAAAGGTGCGGGGGGAAAAAAGCACACGTAGCTAACGCACCCCTTTGGCCGCAGAACTCTAAATCTAGGCGTTAGATTAAAACTGTTTTCCTAACTGTGTATGTTCAGATGCTTTACAGTTCCATTTACCACATTTATAGTGTCCTTTACAGCTTAACCAGCTATTCCCTTTCTTATCTTTCTTGATTTTGACTTCACTAGGCGATAGCGTATTACCTAGAGTTTTATTTCTTCTAGAGACGCATTTACATCCATCTTTCACTAGAGGGTAAAGCCCTTCATCTCCCTTCAGAATGGGCAGATTTTTCTTAATAATACTTGCAATTTTCTCAAACTGGTTACTATAATTAGTAACAAAAAACATAATTTATGCTTACCTGATAAATTTATTTCTCTTGTGGGGTATCCAGTCCATGGATCATCCATTATTTGTGGGATATTCTCCTTCCCAACAGGAAGCTGCAAGAGGACCGCCCACAGCAGAGCTGTCTATATAGCTCCTCCTCTCCCTGCCACCTCCAGTCATTCGACCGAAGACAAGCAAGAGAAAGGAGAAACTATAGGGTGCAGTGGTGACTGAAGTTTAAAAATAAAATATACCTGCCTTAAAATGACAGGGCAGGCCGTGGACTGGATACACCACAAGAGAAATAAATTTATCAGGTAAGCATAAATTATGTTTTCTCTTGTAAGGTGAATCCAGTCCACGGATCATCCATTACTTGTGGGATACCAATACCAAAGCTATAGGACACGGATGAAGGGAGGGACAAGGCAGGTACTTAAACGGAAGATACCACTGCCTGCAAAACCTTTCTCCCAAAAATAGCCTCCGAAGAAGCAAAAGTATCAAATTTATAGAACTTTGAAAAAGTATGAAGCGAAGAACAAGTCGCCGCCTTACAAATCTGTTCAACAGAAGCCTCATTTTTAAAAGCCCATGTGGAAGCTACCGCTCTAGTAGAATGAGCTGTAATCCTTTCAGGAAGCTGCTGGCCAGCAGTCTCATAAGCTAAGCGTATTATACTCCTTAGCCAAAACGAAAGAGAAGTTGCCGAAGCCTTTTGGCCTCTCCTCTTTAGTAGCTTGTAAATAAAACTTTAAAGCACGAACCACGTCAAGATTGTGTAATAGACGTTCCTTCTTTGAAGAAGGATTAGGACACAGTGACGGAACAACAATCTCCTGATTGATATTCTTATTAAATACCACCTTAGGTAAAAACCCAGGTTTGGTACGCAAAACTACCTTATCTGCATGGAAGATCAGATAAGGGGAATCACACTGTAAGGCAGATAACTCAGAAACTCTACGAGCCGAGGAGATAGCTACCAAAAACAGAACTTTCCAAGATAAAAGCTTGATATCTATGGAATGCAAGGGTTCAAACGGAACCCCTTGAAGAACTTTAAGAACTAAATTTAAACTCCATGGCGGAGCAACAGGTTTAAACACAGGCTTGATTCTAACTAAAGCCTGACAAAATGCCTGAACATCTGGAACATCCGCCAGACGCTTGTGCAAAAGAATAGACAAAGCAGAAATCTGTCCCTTAAAGGAACTTGCTGACAAACCCTTCTCCAATCCATCTTGGAGAAAAGACAATATCCTAGGAATCCTGACCTTACTCCATGAGTAACCCTTAGATTCACATCAATGAAGATATTTACACCATATCTTATGATAGATTTTCCTGGTGACAGGCTTTCGTGCCTGAATTAAGGTATCAATGACTGACTCGGAGAAGCCACGCTTTGATAAAATCAAACGTTCAATCTCCAGGCAGTCAGTCGCAGAGAAATTAGATTTAGATGGTTGAAAGGACCCTGAAGTAGAAGGTCCTGTCTTAGAGGCAGAGTCCATGGTGGAAAGGATGACATGTCCACCAGATCTGCATACCAAGTCCTGCGTGGCCACGCAGGTGCTATCGAAATCACTGATGCTCTCTCCTGCTTGATTTTGGCAATCAGACGAGGGAGCAGAGGAAACGGTGGAAACACATAAGCCAGGTTGAAGGACCAAGGCGCTGCTAGAGCATCTATCAGCGCTGCCTTGGGATCCCTGGACCTGGATCCGTAACAAGGAAGCTTGGCGTTCTGGCGAGACGCCATGAGATCCAGTTCTGGTTTGCCCCAACGTTGAATCAACTGTGCAAACACCTCCGGGTGGAGCTCCCACTCCCCCGGATGAAAGGTCTGTCGACTTAGAAAATCCGCCTCCCAGTTCTCTACTCCTGGGATATGGATAGCTGATAGGTGGCAAGAGTGAATCTCTGCCCAACAAATTATCTTTGAAACCTCCAACATCGCTAGGGAACTCCTTGTTCCCCCTTGATGGTTGATGTAAGCTACAGTCGTGATGTTGTCCGACTGAAATCTGATGAACCTCATTGTCGCTAGCTGAGGCCAAGCCTGAAGAGCATTGAATATCGCTCTTAGTTCCAGAATGTTTATCGGGAGGAGAACCTCCTCCTGAGTCCACGATCCCTGAGCCTTCAGGGAGTTCCAGACTGCCCCCCAGCCCAGAAGGCTGGCGTCTGTAGTTACTATTGTCCAATCTGGCCTGCGAAAGGTCATACCTTTGGACAGATGGACCCGAGATAGCCACCAGAGAAGAGAATCCCTGGTCTCTTGATCCAGATTTAGTAGAAGGGACAAATCTGTGTAATCCCCATTCCACTGACTGAGCATGCAGAGTTGCAGCGGTCTGAGATGTAGGCGGGCAAACAGAACTATGTCCATTGCCGCTACCATTAAGCTGATTACTTCCATACACTGAGCCACCGAAGGGTGAGAAGTAGAATAAAGAACACGGCAAGAATTTAGAAGTTTTGATAACCTGGCCTCTGTCAGATAAATCCTCATTTCTACAGAATCTATCAGAGTTCCCAGAAAGGAAACTCTTGTGAGAGGGGATAGAGAACTCTTCTTTTCGTTCACCTTCCACCCATGCGACCTCAGGAATGCCAGAACGATGTCCGTATGAGACTTGGCAATTTGGAAATTTGACGCCTGTATCAGAATGTCGTCTAAGTAAGGGGCTACTGCTATGCCCCGCGGCCTTAGGACCGCCAGAAGTGACCCCAGAACCTTCGTAAAGATTCTTGGAGCTGTAGCTAACCCAAAGGGAAGAGCCACAAACTGGTAATGCCTGTCTAGGAAGGCAAACCTGAGAAACCGATGATGATCTTTGTGTATCGGAATGTGAAGATAAGCATCGTTTAAGTCCACAGTAGTCATGTATTGATCCTCCTGGATCATAGGTAGGATGGTTCGAATAGTCTCCATCTTGAATGATGGGACCCTGAGAAATTTGTTTAGGATCTTGAGATCTAATATTGGTCTGAAGGTTCCCTCTTTTTTGGGAACCACAAATAGATTTGAATAGAAACCATGACCCTGTTCCTCCTTTGGAACTGGGTGGATCACTCCCATAACTTGGAGGTCTTGAACACAATGTAAGAATGCCTCTCTCTTTATCTGGTTTGCAGATAATTGTGAAAGGTGAAACCTCCCTTTTGGAGGGGAAGCTCTGAAGTCCAGAAGATATCCCTGGGACACAATTTCCAATGCCCAGGGATCCTGGACATCTCTTGCCTAAACCTGGGCGAAGAGAGAAAGTCTGCCCCCTACTAGATCCGTTACCGGATCGGGGGCCAATCCTTCATGCTGTCTTAGAGGCAGCAGCAGGTTTCTTGGCCTGCTTACCTTTGTTCCAAGTCTGGTTAGGTCTCCAGACCGGCTTGGACTGGGCAAAATTTCCCTCTTGTTTTGTATTAGAGGAAGATGCCACACTCATCTTAAAGTTTCGAAAGGCACGAAAATTTGTTTGTTTGGTCCTTAACTTGTTAGACCTATCTTGAGGAAGGGCATGACCTTTTCCTCCAGAAATATCAGAAATGATCTCCTTCAATCCAGGCCCGAATAGGGTCTGCCCCTTGAAGGGAATATTAAGAAGCTTAGACTTTGAAGTAACGTCAGCTGACCATGATTTAAGCCATAGCGCCCTACGCGCCTGAATAGCAAAACCAGAATTCTTAGCCGTTAGTTTAGTTAAATGAACAATGGCATCAGAAACAAATGAGTTGGCTAGCTTAAGTGCTCTAAGCTTGTCAAGTATATCATCCAATGGAGTCTCTACCTGTAACGCCTCTTCCAGAGACTCAAACCAGAAGGCCGCAGCAGCAGTGACGGGGCAATGCATGCAAGAGGCTGTAGAATAAAACCTTGTTGAATAAACATTTTCTTAAGGTAACCCTCTAACTTTTTATCCATTGGATCTAAGAAAGCACAACTGTCCTCGACAGGGATAGTAGTACGCTTAGCTAGGGTAGAAACTGCTCCCTCCACCTTAGGGACCTTTTGCCATAAGTCCTGTGTGGCAGAGTCTATGGGAAACATTTTCTTAAAGACAGGAGGGGGAGAGAACGGAACACCTGGTCTATCCCATTCCTTAGTAATAAACTCTGAAAACCTTTTAGGTATTGGAAAAACATCAGTGTAAACAGGCACTGCATAGTATTTATCCAATCTGCACATTTTCTCTGGCACTATAAAGGTGTCACAGTCATTCAGAGTAGCTAAAACCTCCCTGAGCAACACGCGGAGGTGTTCAAGCTTAAATTTAAATGTTGACATATCAGAATCAGGTTGAAGCATCTTCCCTGAGTCAGAAAAATCACCCACAGAAAAAAGCTCTCCTTCCTCAGCTTCTGCATATTGTGAGGGGGTATCAGACATAGCTACTAAAGCGTCAGAGTGCTCTGTATTTCTTCTAACCCCAGAGCTGTCTCGCTTTCCTCGTAACCCAGGTAGTCTGGATAATACCGCTGAAAGGGTATTATCCATGACTGCCATGTCTTGTAAAGCAAACGCCATGGCGCCTCTTGAGTGGGAGTCCCTTGAGCGGGAGTTAAAGGTTCTGACACGTGAGGCGAGTTAGTCGGCATAACTTCCCCCTTGTCAGTTTCCTCTGGTGATAAATCTTTTAAAGACAGAATATGGTCTTTATAACTTAAAGTGAAATCAGTACATTTGGTACACATTCTAAGAGGGGGTTCCACCATGGCTTCTAAACATAATGAACAAGGAGTTTCCTCTATGTCAGACATGTTTAAACAGACTAGCAATGAGACCAGCAAGCTTGGAAAACACTTTAATGAAAGTAAACAAGCAAAAAATAAAAACGGTACTGTGCCTTTAAGAAAAATAAAAAAGGTCAGAATTTGAAAAACAGTGATAAAAAGCAGTAAATCAAACAAAATTTTTACAGTGTGTATAATAGGCTAACAGAGCATTGCACCCACTTGCAAATGGATGATTAACCCCTTAGTTTCAAAAACGGATCAATTTTCTTACCCTTAATGACAATGGATATTTTTACATTTCTGCAGTGTTTGCGTTTAGCTGTAATTTTCCTCTTACTCGTTTACTGTACCCACACATATTATATACCGTTTTTCTCGTCATTAAATGGACTTTCTAAAGATACCATTATTTTCATCATATCTTATAATTTACTAAAAAAAATGATAAAATATGAGGAAAAAATGGAAAAAAACACACTTTTTCTAACTTTGACCCCCAAAATCTGTTACACATCTACAACCACCAATAAACACCCATGCTAAATAGTTTATAAATTTTGTCCTGAGTTTAGAAATACCCAATGTTTACACGTTCTTTGCTTTTTTTGCAATTTATGGGGCAATAAATACAAGTAGCACTTTGCTATTTCCAAACTACTTTTTTTCAAAATTAGCGCTAGTTACTTTGGAACCCTGATATCTGTCAGGAATACCTGAATATCCCTTGACATGTATATATTTTGTTTTAGAAGACATCTCAAAGTATTGATGTAGGCCCATTTTGGTATATTTCATGCCACCATTTCACCGCCAAATGTTATAAAAAAAAAAAAAGTTCACTTTTTCACAAATGTTGTCACAAACTTTAGGTTTCCCACTGAAATTATTTACAAACAGCTTCTGCAATTATGGCACAAATGGTTGTAAATGCTTCTCTGGGATCCCCTTTTTCAGAAATAACAGACTTATATGGCTTTGTGGTTGCTTTTTGGTAATTAGAAGGCCGCTAAATCCCGCTGCGCACCACACGTGTTTTATGCCCAGGAGTGAAGTGGTTAATTAGGGAGCTTGTAGGGTTAATTTTAGCTTTAGTGTAGTGTAGTAGACAACCCCAAGTATTGATCTAGGCCCATTTTGGTATATTTTATGCCACCATTTCACCGCCAAATGCGAGCAAATAAAAAAAAACCTTTACATTTTTCACAATTTTAGGTTTCTCACTGAAATTATTTACAAACAGCTTGTGCTATTATGGCAGAAATTGTTGTAAAAGCTTCTCTGGGATCCCCTTTGTTCAGAAATAGCAGACTTATATGGCTTTGGCGTTGCTTTTTGGTAATTAGAAGGCCGCTAAATGCTGCTGCGCACCACACGTGAATTATGCCCAGCAGTGAAGGGGTTAAATTAGGTAGCTTGTAGGGAGCTTGCAGGGTTAATTTTAGAGATCAGCCTCCCACCTGACACATCCCACCCCCTGATCCCTCCCAAACAGCTCTCTTCCCTCCCCCACCCCACAATTGTTCCCGCCATCTTAAGTACTGGCAGAAAGTCTGCCAGTACTAAATAAAAGTTTTTTTTTAATAAAAATAATAAAATATTTTAGTTGTGATGGACCCCTGCCTTAGCACCAACCTCCCTGATCCCCCCTCCAGCTCTCTAACCCTCTCCCCTACCTAATTACCGCCATCTTGGGTACTGGCAGCTGTCTGCCAGTACCCAGTTTGGCCCCACAAACCAAAGTATTTTAATTTTATTTATAACTTTTATTTTTATTTTTAATTATTTCTGTAGTGTAGCAGCCCCCCCCACAATACCCCCACCCCTCCCCCTCCCAGATCCTTTTATATGTAAAAAAAAATTTTTAACTTTTTTTCCCCTTCCTTCCTTCATTGGTGTCAGTGTGGCTAATGTGCGCACGTGCACACGCGCCCACGTGCATCGTGCACGCGCGCACACGCTCCCTCCTCCCATCCGGACAACGGCACCATCTGCACCATCGCTACCGGTGCAGAGAGGGCCACAGAGTGGCTCTCTCTGCATCAGAGGCTTGTAAAGGGGTATTGCAGGATGCCTCCATATCGAGGCATCACTGCAATACCCTCAGAGCTGCTGGAAGCGATTGTGATCACTTCCAGCACTCTGTTAGACAACTGACGTACCAGGTACGTCTATTGTCATTAACAGTTAGTTTTTGCATGACGTACCTGGTACGTCAGTTGTCATTAAGGGGTTAACAGTCACAACAAACTGCCACAGCTCTGCTGTGGCCCTACCTTCCCATACAATCGAATTTGGAAAGCACAAAAACCCTTCAGAGAGGTCCTAAGCATTCAGGGGACTCCCTCACGGAAACTGGATCTCTCAGGCTGCAGAATCTAATGCGCATTTAGGCGCGGAATTAGGCCCCTCCCATTTATGTATTCACAGTGAGAGGCCTAACAAAACTATCCCTAGGCAAAATTGAGCCAGCCATGTGGAAAAAACTAAGCCCCAATAAAGTTTTATCAGCAATATGCATATAAAAAACGTTTAAGCACTTCCAGCAAACGTTTTATATGTCAGTAATGTGAAAAAAATAATAAGAGTATTACCTTTAACAGCAAGCATGATACTAGTTGTTGTTAAATCACTGTAATCAGGCTTACCTCAGATAAATCTGGTATTAACAGCATTTTCTAGCATTTACATTTCTCTAGAAAAATTTAAACTGCACATACCTCATAGCAGGAAACCCTGCACGCCATTCCCCAGCTGAAGTTACCTCTCTCTTCAGTTATGTGTGAGAACGGCAATGGATCTTAGTTACAACCTGCTAAGATCCTTAAAGACCACAGGCAGACTCTTCTTCTACTTTCTGCCTGAGACCAAAATAGTACAACTCCGGTACTATTTGAAAATAACAAACTTTTGATTTGAAGAAAAACAACTAAATTACACCACATCTCTCTAACTACTTCCTTTCTTGTCGAGAGCTGCAAGAGAATGACTGGAGGTGGCAGGGAGAGGAGGAGCTATATAGACAGCTCTGCTGTGGGTGGTCCTCTTGCAGCTTCCTGTTGGGAAGGAGAATATCCCACAAGTAATGGATGATTTGTGGACTGGATACACCTTACAAGAGAAATAGGTAATGCTTCCTTTGCTTTAGTTTTGTTCTTATCATACAGCATGGATTTCCTGTCAAGTTTGTCAATATCCCTTTCAGCCTTATCAAATATTTAGGATATCCTCTCTGCATAAATCTCTCTTTTAAGATTTCTACTTCTTTGGTGTAAACATCTTGTGTTGAATAATTTCTTTTATATCTTATGAATTCTCCTTTCAAGATTCCATACTTAGTGTGCCTTGGATGCATGCTTTTAGAGTCTAAAAGACTATTAACTGCTATTTCTTTTCTATGTAGACTAGTCTCAATGTTATTATTGCTTCCATTGCCAATTAATGTGAGATCCAAATAGTCTATCTTTAATTTGTCTATAGTGTGAGTAAATTTCAATCCTTTATCATTGTTGTTAAGCTCAGTTAGAAAGTTATCACATTCAATTTCTGACCCTTCCCATATAAACAGGAGGTCATCGATATATCTCTTGTACATTTTAATATTTCTCTTTTGGTAACAGCCCTCTCCCCAAATGTATTGTAATTCCCACCAGCCCATGTAAATATTGGCAAAGGCTGGTGCAAATGTGGCACCCATAGCGGTGCCTCTTTTTTGTAAGAAGAACTGTTCCCCAAAAGAGAAATAATTGTGTGACAACAAAAAAATGTTAACACTCTGAGAACATATTCTTTGTGTTCTGAATTGTAGTGAGAAAATCTATCTAGAAAGAAACTGACTGTTTCTATTCCTTGCTGTTGGGGAATACTTGAGTATAAACTCACTACATCAACTGTTATCCATAAATAGTTGGATTTCCATTCCATTCCATCTATGATGTTAAAGAGCTGTTTTGTGTCTCTCAAGTAAGATGGCAACATCTTTACTATTGGTTGGAGTATCTTTTCTACCCACTCTCCCAAAGGCTCCAATAATGACCCTATTCCTGAAACGATGGGTCTCCCTTGAACATTGATGAGGGATTTATGAGTCTTTGGGAGGTGGTGAAAGATGGGAACTTTAGGGTTAATGACATTAAGGTATTTATACTTATCTTCATCTATAATACCTATTTCCATTCCTTCATCCAAAATAAGATTAAGACTTCTCTTATATTTAATTGTTGGATCAAAATCAAGTTTCTGATAAACATCAATATCCTCTAGCTGCCTAAAAGCTTCCAATATGTAGTCATTTTTGTTAAGAACTACAATATTACCCCCCTTATCACTTCGCCTGATGACAATATCTTAATTCTCAGTCAATGCTGTTATGGCTTCTTTTTCTAATTTGTTGAGATTACATTTATTGAAGTATAGGCTATCTTGAAGTTCTTGCAATTCAAATTCAACCCTATAATGTAATGATTCTAAATGTGGGCCCCCAGTTCTAGTAGGGTAAAAGACACTTTTAGGTTTAAATTTGACATTCACTGCTTCTTTTTCAAAAGATTCAGTTTCTAGGCTGAGTAAAGTGAGGTAATCATTTTCTTCCTCAAATGGGATGCTTCTCATGTCTGTATTCACCTCTTTTATTTCCTCGCCCTATACTGAAGTATTTGAAACCGCTTTAAAGTGTTTCTTTAACGTCATATTTCTCACAAATTTATTTAAATCTCCTATGGTATCAAACAGATTGAAATTGTTAGAAGATACACAACCCAGACCATATTTTAACACTTTGAGGTCAATGTCTCTTAATCTGATAGATTAAGTACTGTTATATCTTGTACTTGCTTTTTGACTGAGTATTGGTTCTCAGGGAGTATTGATTTCCTCCTTTGTATGCCCCCTCTCTTGTGGGGCCTACTCCCCTTGGATTTTGTCTGCCCCTCTGAAAAACCTGTTCTTGTCCTGTCCTACTTGTCTCTCTCTGTGTATCTAGATTCATATGCAGAAATAGATTGCTAGCTCCCTGTCCTAGAATAGATGAGTCTCCTACATTTCTTTCAGATATCAGTAATGCTGATTTATAATGATTGCTGATTAGCCAAATAATTCTCAGTAGGAATGGATTTAGTACTCTCATTGCTTCTTGCCTCCTGGAGCATGCCAGTGTCTTTATTTGATTCAACTCTTTTATCATCAGAATCGTAATCTGTATCTGAGAAAGTCACTCTCCTCCTATTGCGTCTTCCTCTAGATCTAGACCGAGAGTTGGTACGTTGTCTCCAGACATAAACTGTGTTAGTGCTGTAGTCAAGGTTGTCATGTTCAAATTTTCCTTTCTTAGCTATATCAGTCTCTTTCTTAATAGAGGTAATAGTTTCACTCAGTATATTGTCCAAAGTAATATATTTGGCATGTTCAGTAAATTAAACTCTTGTTGTAATTCCATAATCTCTTCTGTCAGTGCTTTGTGTTGTTTTTATTTGTAGGTAATAATAAGTCTCATAAGTTTAAGGGAGCAGTCAGATAATATTTCATTCCATTCTTGTATGAAATCACTCTCCTGCACTTGAAATGAGGGAAACTTTTTTATTCTCAATCCCCTTGGGACCATTTTCAACATTATATATTTTTCTAGCAACTTAATGTCCCACCACAGGCGATACTCTTTAATGAGTTTAGTTTCCATTTGCTGAAAAACATCGCTAATATTGTGTGTGGTTGCTATATTAAGGAAAAGGTCCTCTATATTAGGTCTCTGTGCTTCATTATCTGTGACTGCCCTTAATGAGAAGTAATTATTAATCTCCTTCTTAAAAATATGAGGATATATAGAATCAATGTTCTGAGCAATAGATGAAACAGTTAAAGGATAGAAAAGGAGGTTCAATCAGGAGAGTGGGTTATACAAGGAGTCAGATTCAGAGCAGATGCAGTCTAATACGTCCTGTGTTCCAACTGTCTCTATGCAAGTGTGATATTCGGAAGTCTCTTACGCTAAGGGAAAAGTTCAGGTAGTATAAGCTCACAGTATGAAACAATCCCTTATAGACAGCGCATCGAGGCTCCACACTTTTCAATCATGTATTAAACAGAAACGGCCCTTATAAGCAATATCATCCAATAAGTGAAACAAACTTACTGCTTGTCACTAGATGAAGGGATCGGCTTCGGACTAGACGTCTGTTTTGGTGTCGATCCACACTTCCTCCCAGGCTTCAATCTGCTGCTGTTAGTTCTGTTGGCGTCCCACGCCGAAATAAGCTCCCCCCGCTCTCCACTAAGAACCAAAAACTACTCTCAGCAAACCGCAATGTGACACCCCAATCCACTCGTCACATAAGAAAATTCGAAAGCGAGGCAGAGAGTGTAAAAGCTAAAAATAAACTTTTATTGAAAGCATAAAATTACATATCAAAGGATCCTGATGCCAGTGCAGCACCGGTCTTACGCGTTTCAGCTTGCGCCTTCCTCATAGACCGTGCTGCACTGACCCTTACAGCCTAATTAAATACATATGTGATGCTCTGATGTCATGCTTACAAAAAATTAACCCTTAATAACCTTCAATACATCTATCCTAGCTAGAACACTCCATATATCTATAATATAATGTACACTATAAAAAAGATACTCCAACCAATAGTAAAGATGTTGCCATCTTACTTGAGAGACACAAAACAGCTCCTTATCATCATAGATGGAATGGAATGGAAATCCAACTATTTATGGATAACAGTTGATGTAGTGAGTTTATACTCAAGTATTCCCCCAACAGCAAGGAATAGAAGCAGTCAGATTCTTTCTAGATACATTTTCTCACTACAATTCAGAACACAAAGAATATGTTCTCAGAGTGTTAACTTTTTTGTTGTCACACAATTATTTCTCTTTTGAGGAACAGTTCTACTTACAAAAAAGAGGCACCGCTATGGGTGCCACATTTGCACCAGCCTTTGCCAATATTTACATGGGCTGGTGGGAATTACAATACATTTGGGGAGAGGGCTGTTACCAAAAGAGAAATATTAAAATGTACAAGAGATATATCGATGACCTCCTGTTTATATGGGAAGGGTCAGAAATTGAATGTGATAAATTCCTAACTGAGCTTAACAACAATGATAAATGATTGAAATTTACTCACACTATAGACAAATTAAAGATAGACTATTTGGATCTCATTAATTGGCAACGGAAGCAATAATAACATCGAGACTAGTCTACATAGAAAAGAAATAGCAGGTAATAGTCTTTTAGACTCTAAAAGCATGCATCCAAGGCACACTAAGTATGGAATCTTGAAAGGAGAATTCATAAGATATAAAAGAAATTGTTCAACACAAGATGTTTACACCAAAGAAGTAGAAATCTTAAAAGAGAGATTTATGCAGAGAGGATATCCTAAATATTTGATAGATAAGGCTGAAAGGGATGTTGACAAACTTGACAGGAAATCCATGCTGTATGATAAGAACAAAACTAAAGCAAAGGAAGAATTACCTATTTTTGTTACTAATTATAGTAACCAGTTTGAGAAAATTGCAAGTATTATTAAGAAAAATCTGCCCATTCTGAAGGGAGATGAAGCGCTTTACCCTCTAGTGAAAGATGGATGTAAATGCGTCTCTAGAAGAAATAAAACTCTAGGTAATACGCTATCTCCTAGTGAAGTCAGAATCAAGAAAGATAAGAAAGGGAATAGCTGGTTAAGCTGTAAAGGACACTATAAATGTGGTAAATGGAACTGTAAAGCATCTGCACATACACAGTTAGGAAAGCAGTTTCAATCTAAGGTAACACAAAGAGTATTTGAGATCATTAATTGTACCAACTGCCATACTACCTATGTGATATATTTAGTGACTTGTCACCAGTGCAATTTGCAATATGTAGGTTTAACCACTAGAGAGGCTAGGGATCGAAAAGTGGAACATCTTTATGAGATCAAAACAGCGTGTCCAAAATCACAAGTAGCCTGCCACTTTAAATATATGCACAATGAGTGTACAGAAAGTCTTAAATGGCAAATAATAGAACATGTACTCACACCTAGGAGAGGCGGAAATCGAGATAAACTTTTGCAAGAAAGAGAAGCATTTTGGATCTTCAAATTAAGAACCAGGGCACCAGAAGAGCTTAACATTCAAACAGACCTTATTAATTTTTGGGAGTGAAATCATATAATGAGTAAGGTGTAACTCTCTTTATTTCTAGAATGAGGGCTATGCCTTTTACTTTAAATGACCTTTTTGGGAATGACTAATATTTAACAAACTTATATGAAGGTTTGGCACTAATTTATCAACTATATCTTAACCAAGATACATTAATTGAGAACTATGGCTACACATGTTCACTATGCCTTTAAGAGGACATAGGTATAAATACTTTTTTTGGGTAATAAGTGTATTACAATGTATTGGGGATATAATAATTCATATGTTTGTCACTGAGAGCTCTCTTTAATAAGATATGAGTCTCTTATAAGGGAATTTTAACTTTAAAATATTCTTTATCTTTCCTTTTATCTACCAGAATATTATGTTCTTAATCCTACTACTTAATATAGTTACAATGTTCTGGGAAAGAAAGTTATATAAATAAAAGCAAACAATAGTACTTAGGCTCTCCGATAAATTTGAAGATTGAGCCTTTTTTTTTACAAAAAAAGTTTAAATTTAATTTTGGCTTTTATAAATAACAGCACTAGATGACTGAAGACCCAATGAGTTAATACCTACTATGTCCTCTAATATATGGTGATATAACATGATTCTTTAAACTATAGCAAATATATGTGTTTACATTTTGCTTATGAAGCCAGCTTATGAAAATTTTCTATTCAGCTATGTATTGGATATATTTATAATTTGTGCAAGGAATCTTATAGTCTATTTCCTAACAATATGGAGATAAGATAATCTGGTGTGAAGAAGCCTTATAACTCTAAGTCTATTTAAACTTTGTTTTCATTGTATTTATAGTGTACATTATATTATAGATCTATGGAGTGTTCTAGCTAGGATAGATGTATTGAAGGTTATTAAGGGTTAATTTTTTGTAAGTATGACATCAGAGCATCACAGAAATTGATGCCAACACTGGCATTAGTACTGTAATTACCATTTTTGAATAAGTAACTGATATTTTCAAAGGGTTAATGACCATTGGGCCACTGATTTCACTATGCATATATACAGGGTATATACCCCTCCATGACATGCAATTGTTTTTGTTTTTTTTTGTAAAACCAAGCTTTATTGAAGACAAGTTGAGTTATACATTACATATTAAATCATTAACAGGCATAAAGGCTTTAACATATTAATAAAGTGCTGTAACTGGTTCCTCTTATGTGTCTACAGTTATTTATACAATATAGTGGTCATAGTGAGGATGTTGTCCAATACGCATTAAGATCTCAACCTTGTCCATTACTTCTATCTTATTAAGCATGACCATTGAGCTTGTTATTTCTATGCAAGATTATATTATCCTAAGAAACATTGACTGATAAACTGAATATTAACGTTTTGAAAGATGCATCAGGCAAATTTTTATACATTGCTTAGGTTTCCAGCTTTTCAGGGTCACACTGCTGGAAATTTCTAGATACCTGATGTTTACTCATTGACATGAGCGGAAACAAAGTCTTGGAAAAGAAAAGTTTAGGAGGAAGGTAGTGCTAGGCAAGTATATGTTGAGGGGAAGAGAGAGGAAGGGGGAGGAAGAGGAAGAGAAGAAAAAAAAAAAAAAAAAGAAAAAAAAGGGGGAGGGAGGGAGGAGAATGGTAGGGAGGAGGAGAGGGCTGGGGGAGAAGGATCAGGGCACCGAGTGTTTGTCAGAGGGTTCTCTCCTCGAAAACCCACAGGGTCTATATGAAATGGGCTAGAATTCTCTACCCTCCCAAATCAAAGTCATCATTTCGTGTGTTGCAAGTTTGTCAATTTTTAGAAAGTGATAGCGTTCCAGTCTCAACAGTTCCCCCACTCTACCCTCCCACTCCCTCCTGCTAGGGGTCTGTGTACTTTTCCAGTGGGCTGGAATGAGCCCCTTGGCGCTGCTCATCATCAAAAGGAAGAGAAGGTATTTGTCCTCTCCAATTATCTTGGGGTAACCATGGGAGATCAAATATGTTGGCTTTGGGGGAATTATGATCCTAAGGCGTTTACTCATCTCACCCAGCACCTCCTCCCAGAATGGCTGAATACGCGGGCAGTCCCACCATATGTGTAATATAGTTCCTTCACCTCCACATCCCCTCCAGCATTCCCTCCCCGCCTGGGGATAGATCCTGTGAAGCCTCGAAGGGGTGAGGTACCACCGGCTCAGCAGCTTATAGTGCATTTCCTGCAGTGGTGCCGAAACCGAGGCCCTTTTGGTTTTCATAAAGATTTTGTCCCAGTCTTTGGGTGATATTTCTATATTTAGTTCGTTTTGCCATGCTATAGTGTATGACGGGAGTTCCGATCCACCCCTCATCAGGAGCATCCTATATAGGCTTGAGATCAAGTGAGTTGGGGTCTGCTGCATTGCGCACATTGACTCAAACTGAGTCCTGTGCCTGCTCAGGGCAGTGCGTTCCTTGTGCGTAGCATAATAATGCTTGATCTGCGCATACCTGTACCATGATGAGAACATGTTTCCATCCCATTCCATGAGTTCTGAGAGCGGTTTGAGTTTCCCCTGGTGCAAAATGTTAGAGATTGCTGTCTCTCCCAGAGTGTAGCTGCCTCTCCGGGTTAGTGGTTCAGTTTCTATACCTAGATCCGGATTGTCATGGACTGGTATATTGGGCGATGTCCTGGAGGAAATAGAGGGTTCCCTTGCCAGGATTTTGTCCCAGATCTTAAGGGTATCAGATACCAACGGGTATGATGAGACCTCCAGGGGGCGTTTCCCCTCTGTGATCCAAGCCAGTGCTCCAGTGTTTCGCCTACCAAGGATCTCACTGTCCACCTGGATCCATCTCTTGTTTGGGGAGTTTCTGCACCACTCAACAACATGCTGAAGAAAGATGGATCTCTGATACTCCCTCAATAATGGTACCCCCAGTCCCCCCTTCTCCCTAGGGAGGTAGATGGTGCGTTTCTTGATCCTGGGCCTGATCTCATTCCATATGTATGATTCCATAGCAGTTTGGATATGGTCAAGATAACCAGTTGCTGCCAGGACCGGGACTGTCTGCATTATGTACAGAACTCTTGGGAGGATGTTCATTTTAACCACCCCGATGCGACCAAGCCACGAGATAGTTTTCTTTTTCCAGTTGTTAAGGTCTTTTATGACCTCAACACTGATATTTTTGTAATTCAGCTCAATAATCTCTGTCAAATCCCGAGTAATCGTGATACCCAGGTAAGTAATGTTATGATCAGCTACCTTTATTGGGCAGCTTGATTTACCGTCAGCAAAGGCGTCCGCAGGGACCGTGATATTCAGTATTTCTGACTTAGATGGGTTGAGGAGAAAATTCGAGACCCGTCCGTAGGACCCGAACTCCTCCAAAGCTGCCCTCAATGATTCCACGGAGTCTGAGAGGGTGAGAAGTATGTCGTCAGCATACATTGATAATTTATGTTCCGTTTTTCCTACAACAAAACCCCTCACCTCCCGGTTGACTCTAATTCTGCTCGCCAGCACCTCAATAGAGAGGGCAAAGAGGAGGGGGGACAGAGGACACCCCTGCCTTGTCCCATTCCTTATTTGAAAGGTGTTTGAGAGAGTACCATTCACTCTCACCCTGGCATTTGGGGCTGAAAATAAGGACATAGCCTTATTGATGAAGCCAGGTCCAAATCCAAATTTTAGCAAGGTATTCCGAATGAACTGCCAACTGACCCGATCAAACGCCTTTTCAGCGTCTACATGCAATTGTTTTTAGCCTGGCCCAAAAGTATTTTGGGCACAGAAATTGATGACAACACTGGCATTGGTGCTGTAATTACCATTATTGAATACGTAGCAGATATTTTCAAAGGGTTAATTACCATTGGGCCACTGATTTCACTATGAATATATACAGGGTAGATCCCCCTCCATGACATGCAATTGTTTTTAGCCTGACCCAATGGTGTTTTCGGCAACAAAAACAGAATTTATACTTACCTGATAAATTCCTTTCTCTTGTGATGTATCGAATCCACGGATTCATCCATACTTATGGGATATTCTCCTTCCCTACAGGAAGTGGCAGAGAGAGCACCCACAGCAGAGCTGTCCATATAGCTCCTCCCTTAGCTCCACCCACCAGTCATTCGACCGAAGGCTAGGAAGAAAAAGGAGAAACTATAGGGTGCAGTGGTGACTGAAGTTTTTAAATAAAAATATACTACCTGTCTTAAATAGACAGGGCGGGCCGTGGACTCGAAACATTACAAGAGAAAGAAATTTATCAGGTAAGAATAAATTCTGTTTTCTCTTGTAAGTTGTATCGAGTCCACGGATTCATCCATACTTATGGGATACCAATACCAAAGCTTTAGGACACGGATGAAGGGAGGGACAAGACAGGTACCTTAAACGGAAGGCACCACTGCTTGTAGAACCTTTCTCCCAAAAATAGCCTCAGAAGAAGCAAAAGTATCAAATTTGGAAAATTTGGAAAAAGTATGAAGCGAAGACCAAGTCGCCGCCTTACAAATCTGTTCAACAGAAGCCTCATTTTTAAAAGCCCATGTGGAAGCCACTGCTCTAGTAGAATGAGCAGTAATTCTTTCAGGAGGCTGCTGGTCAGCAGTCTCATAAGCCAAACGGATGATGCTTTTCAGCCAAAAGGAATGAGAGGTAGCCGTAGCCTTTTGACCTCTCCGTTTACCAGAACAAACAACAAACAATGAAGATGTTTGACGGAAATCTTTAGTTGCTTGTAAGTAGAACTTTAAAGCATGAACCACATCAAGATTGTGCAACAGACGTTCCTTCTTTGAGGAAGGATTAGGACACAGAGAAGGAACAACAATCTCCTGATTGATATTCCTATTAGAAACAACCTTAGGAAGAAACCCAGGTTTGGTACGCAAAACCACCTTATCTGCATGGAAAACTAGGTAAGGTGAGTCACACTGTAAAGCAGATAACTCAGAAACTCTTCGAGCCGAAGAGATAGCTACTAAAAAAAAACTTTCCAAGATCGAAGCTTAATATCTATGGAATGCATAGGTTCAAACGGAACCCCTTGAAGAACATTAAGAACCAAATTTAGGCTCCATGGTGGAGCAACAGGTTTAAATACAGGCTTGATCCTGACCAAGGCCTTACTAAACGCTTGATCATCTGGGACATCTGCCAGACGTTTGTGTAAAAGAATAGACAAAGCAGATATTTGTCCTTTTAAGGAACTAACTGATAATCCCTTCTCCAATCCTTCTTGGCGAAAGGACAAAATTCTAGGAATCCTAATCTTACTCCATGAGTAACCCTTGGATTCACACCAACAAAGATATCTGCGCCAAATCTTATTATAGATTTTCCTGTTGACAGGCTTTCTAGCCTGAATCAGGGTATCAATGACCGACTCAGAGAAACCATGCTTTGATAGAATCAGGCGTTCAATCTCCAAGCAGTCAGACTCAGAGAAGTTAGATTTGGATGCTTGAATGGACCTTGGATTAGAAGGTCCTGCCTCATTGGCAGAGTCCACGGTGGAACAGATGACATGTCCACCAGGTCTGCATACCATGTCCTGCGTGGCTCTCTTCTGCTTGATTCTGGCAACCAGACGTGGGAGGAGAGGAAACGGTGGAAATACATAAGCCAGATTGAAGGACCAGGGCACTGCTAGAGCATCTATCAGTACCACCTGGGGATCCCGGGACCTGGACCCGTAACAAGGAAGTTTGGCGTTCTGTCGGGACGCCATCAGATCCAATTCTGGTGTGCCCCATAGCTGAGTCAGCTGGGCAAATACCTCCGGATGGAGCTCCCACTCCCCCGGATGAAAAGTCTGACGACTTAGGAAATCCGCCTCCCAGTTCACTACCCCTGGGATATGGATTGCTGAGAGATGGCAAGAGTGACCCTCTGCCCATCGGATTATTTTGGTTACCTCCATCATTGCTAGAGAACTCCGTGATCCTCCTTGATGATTGATATAGGCTACAGTCGTGATGTTGTCCGACTGAAATCTGATGAATTTGGCCGCAGCTAGCTGAGGCCATGCCTGAAGCCCATTGAATGTCGCTCTCAGTTCTAGAATGTTTATCGGGAGGAGAGATTCCTCCCGAGACCATAAGCCCTGTGCTTTCAGGGATTTCCAGACTGCACCCAAGCCTAGCAGGCTGGCATCTGTCGTTACTATGAGCCACTCTGGCCTGCGGAAACACATTCCCTGAGACAGGTGGTCCTGAGACAACCACCAGAGAAGAGAATCTCTGGTCTCTTGGTCCAGATGCAGTTGAGGACATAAATCTGCATAATCCCCATTCCACTGTTTGAGCATGCATAGTTGCAGTGGTCTGAGGTGTAGGTGGGCATAAGGAACTATGTCCATTGCCGCTACCATGAGTCCGATTATCTCCATACACTGAGCCACTGATGGCCGAGGAATGGAATGAAGAGCTCTGCAAGTGATTAAAAGTTTTGATTTTCTGACCTCCGTCAGAAATATTTTCATTTCTACCGAGTCTGTCAGAGTCCCTAGGAAGGAAACTCTTGGGAGAGGGACGAGAGAACTCTTTTTTATGTTCACCTTCCATCCGCGAGATCTCAGAAAAGCCAACATGCTGTCCGTGTGAGACTTGGCTAGCTGGAAAGTCGACGCCTGAAATAAGATGTCATCTAGTTAAGGCGCCACTGCTATACCCCCCGGTCTTAGAACCGCCAAAAGGGACCCTAGCACCTTTGTGAAAATTCTGGGAGCCGTGGCCAACCCGAAAGGAAGGGCCACAAACTGGTAATGCCTGTCCAGAAAGGCGAATCTGAGGAATTGATGATGATCTCTGTGAATAGGGATGTGTAGATACGCATCCTTTAAATCCACAATAGTCATATATTGACCCTCCTGGATCAGAGGAAGAATAGTCCGAATAGTCTCCATCTTGAAAGATGGTACTCTGAGGAATTTGTTTAGAATTTTGAGATCCAAGATTGGTCTGAAAGTTCCCTCTTTTTTGGGAACCAGAAACAGGTTGGAGTAAAAGCCTAGCCCTTGTTCCGCTCTTGGAACTGGGCGGATCACTCCCATGGTATGTAGGTCTTCTACACAGCGTAAGAACGCCTCTCTCTTTGTCTGGTTTGCAGACAATTGAGAAATGTGAAATCTCCCCCTTGGGGAGGAGTCTTTGAAGTCCAGAAGATATCCTTGGGACACAATTTCTAAAGCCCAGGAATCGTGAACATCTCTTGCCCAAGCCTGAGCAAAGAGAGAGAGTCTGCCTCCTACTAGATCTGGTCCCGGATCGGGGGCTACCCCTTCATGCTGTCTTAGAGGCAGCAGCAGGCTTCTTGGCCTGTTTACCTTTGTTCCAAGCCTGGTTAGGTCTCAAGACTGACTTGGATTGGACAGAATTCCCCTCTTGCTTTGCTGCAGGGGAAGTGGAAGCGGGACCTTTGAAATTCCGAAAGGAACAAAAATTATTTTGTTTGGTCCTCATCTTATTTGTTTTATCCTGAGGGAGGGCATGGCCTTTCCCTCCAGTGATGTCTGAAATAATTTCTTTCAGTGTAGGCCCGAATAGGGTCTTTCCTTTGAAAGGGATGTTCAACAACTTAGATTTTGATGACACATCAGCAGACCAGGACTTAAGCCATAACGCCCTGCATGCTAAAATGGCAAAACCTGAATTCTTTGCCGCTAATTTAGCCATTTGGAAAGCGGCATCTGTAATGAAAGAATTATCCAACTTAAGGGCCTTAATTCTATCCATAATATCCTCTAATGGAGTCTCCACCTGGAGAGCCTCTTCTAGAGCCTCAAACCAGAAAGCAGCTGCAGTAGTTACAGGAACAATGCATGCAATAGGTTGGAGAAGAAAACCTTGCTGAACAAAAATTTTCTTTAGGAGACCCTGTAATTTTTTATCCATAGGATCTTTGAAAGCACAACTGTCTTCGATAGGTATAGTTGTACGCTTAGCAAGAGTAGAAATAGCTCCCTCCACTTTAGGAACAGTCTGCCACGAGTCCTGTATGGTGTCAGATATGGGATAAATTTTCTTAAAAACAGGAGGGGGAGCGAACGGAATACCTGGTCTATCCCACTCCTTAGTAACAATAGTCGCAATCCTCTTAGGGACTGGAAAAACATCAGTGTAAACAGGAACCTCTAAGTATCTGTCCATTTTACACAATTTCTCTGGGACCCCTATAAGGTCACAATCGTCTAGAGTAGCTAATACCTCCTTGAGCAATAAGCGGAGGTGTTCAAGCTTAAATTTAAAGGCCGTCATATCAGAATCTGTCTGAGGGAGCGTCTTTCCTGAATCAGAAATCTCTCCCTCAGATAACAAATCCCTTACCCCTACTTCAGAAAATTGTGAGGGTATATCGGATACGGCTACTAAAGCGTCAGACGGCTCAGCATTTGTTCTTGACCCAGAGCTGTCAAGCTTTCCTTGTAAACCAGGCAGTTTAGAGAAAACCTCTGTGAGGGTTTTATTCATAACTATGGCCATGTCTTGTAAAGTAAATGAATTTGACGCATTAGAGGTACTTGGCGTCACTTGTGCGGGCGTTACTGGTTGTGACACTTGGGGAGAGCTAGATGCTAAACCCTCATTTCCTTCTAACTGAGAATCAGCTATTGCAATATTTTTAAGTGCTAAAATATGCTCTTTATAATTTATAGACATATTAGTGCAAGTGGGACACATTCTAAGAGGGGGTTCCACAATGGCTTCTAAACACATAGAACAAGGATTTTCCTTGGTGTCAGACATGTTAAACAGGCTAGTAATGAAACAAACAAGCTTGGAAAACACTTTAATCAAAGAATATAACACTTTAAACAAAAATGGTACTGTGCCTTTAAGAGAAAAAAAGCTGCACAAACTCTGCAAAACAGTGTAAAAAAGCAGTAAACAAAACACAATTTTGACAGTAGCATCATAAAGCCTTAGTAACTTTGCACAACTATGGAAATAAACAATTAACCCCTTAATGTAAAAACCGGATTGAAAAAACTTAAAAACCGGTAAAATAAAAGTTCAGCACCTTGCCACAGCTCTGCTGTGGCCCCTACCTGCCCTTTAGGAACGATTTGTGGGGGAAAAAACCTCTTTACAGCCCTCAAATACAGCAGGAATCTCTGGAGAAGTAGCTGGATGCTTCTGATGTAAATAAACTGTAAATAGGCCCCTCCCACCTCACTTGATGTTATGGGGCCTAAAAGAAACACCACAGAGTGTTTCTTAAACTAGCCATGTGGGTTAATAACCCTTAAACAAGCCACAAAGACCCCTTAAAGTCCCTCAAAAACCGTTTTATTTGTAATTAAACCAAAACGTTTTTTCCTATTAGTGTCACCAGTAACTATGAGCCCTTTATGCAAGCTTGGATTCTTCTTTTACTGAATACAGCTTACCTTTCCCTCATGGGGATATTGCCAGCCTTTTCTAGAAATAACACAGTCTGTCTAGAAAAAAATAGACTGAACATAGCTTAAGCCTGCAAACTGTTCCCCCAACTGAAGTTTTCCTGTACTCTTCAGCCCTTGTGAGAACAGCAGTGGATCTTAGTTACAAAATGCTAAGATCATCATCTTCCTTGCAGAAATCTTCATCCCTTTTCTGTTAGAGAGTAAATAGTACACACCGGTACCATTTAAAATAACAAACTTTTGCTTGAGAAAATAAAAACTAACATTTTTGTCACCACACTCCCTTTGCCCTTCCTAGCAGTTAAGCAAGGAGAGAGAATGACCGGGGTGGAGCTAAGGGAGGAGCTATATGGACAGCTCTGCTGTGGGTGCTCTCTCTGCCACTTCCTGTAGGGAAGGAGAATATCCCATAAGTATGGATGAATCCGTGGACTCGATACATCTTACAAGAGAAATTGATGCCAACACTGGCATTGGTGCTGTATTTACCATTTTTTTCATAAGTTACATATATTTTCGAAGGGTTAATAACCATTGGGCCACTGATTTAACTATGAATATATACAGGGTAGATCCCCCTCCATGACATGCAATTGTTTTTAGCCTGGCCCAATGGTGTTTTCGGCAAAGAAATTGATGCCAACACTAGCATTGGTGCTGTATTTACCATTTTTGCATAAGTTACATATATTTTCGAAGGGTTAATAACTATTGAGCCACTGATTTAACTATGAATATATACAGGGAAGATCCCCCTCCATGATATGCAATTGTTTTTAGCCTGGCCCAATGGTGTTTTTGGCACAGAAATTGATGCCAACACTAGCACTGGTGCTTTAATTAACATTTTTGAATAAGTAACTGATATTTTCAAAGGGTTAATAACCATTGGGCCACTGATTTCACTATGAATATATACAGGGTAGATTACCCTCCATGACTTGCAATTGTTTTTAATCTGGCCCAATGGTGTTTTGGGCACAGAAATTGATGCCAACACTGGCATTGGTGCTGTAATTTCCATCTTTTAATAAGTAACATATATTTTGTAAAGGGTTAATAACCATTGGGCCACTGATTTCACTATAAATATATACAGGATAGATTACCCTCCATGACTTGCAATTGTTTTTAGTCTGGCCCAATGGTGTTTTGGGCACAGAAATTGATGCCAACACTGGCATTTGTGCTGTAATTACCATGTTTGAATAAGTAGCTGATATTTTCAAAGGGTTAATAACCATTGGGCCACTGATTTCACTATGAATATATACAGGGTATATCCCCCTCCATGACATGAAATTGTTTTTAGCCTGGCCCAACTGTGTTTTGGGCACATAAATTTATGCCAACACTGGTATTGGTACTGTAGTTACTATTTTTTAATAAGTAACATATATTTTGTAAAGGGTTAATAACTATTGGGCCACTGATTTCACTATGAATATATACAGGGTAGATCCCCCTCCATGACATGCAATTGTTTTTAACCTGGCTTAATGGTGTTTTGGGCACAGAACTTGATGCCAACCTTGGCATAGGTGCTCTAATTCTCATTTTTTAATAAGTAACTGATATTTTCAAAGGGTTAATAACCATTGGGCCACTGATTTCACTATGAATATATACAGGGTAGATTCCCCTCCATGACATGCAATTGTTTTCAGCCTGGTCTAATGGTGTTTTGGGCACAGAAATTGATGCCAACACTGGCATTGGTGCTGTAATTACCATTTTTGAATAAGTAAAAGATATTTTCGAAGCGTTAATAACCATTGGGCCACTGATTTCACTATGAATATATACAGGGTAGACCCCCCTCCATGACATGCTATTGTTTTTACCCTGGCCCAATGGTGTTTTTGGCACAGAAATTGATGCCAACACTGGCATTGGTGCTGTAATTACCATGTTTTAATAATAAACTGATATTTTCAAAGGATTAATGAAGGATTTGAAGATTGAGCCTTTTTTGTACAAAAAAAGTTTAAATTTAATTTTGGCTTTTATAAATAACAGCACTAGATGACTGAAGACCCAATGAGTTAATACCTACTATGTCCTCTAATATATGGTGATATAACATGATTCTTTAAACATTAGCAAATATATGTGTTTACATTTTGCATATGAGGTCAGCTTATGAAAATGTTCTATTCAGCTATGTATTGGATATATTTATAATTTGTGCAAGAAATCTTATAGTCTATTTCCTAACAATATGGAGATAAGATAATCTGGTGTGAAGAAGTCTTATAACTCTAAGTCTATTTAAACTTTGTTTTCATTGTATTTATAGTGTACATTATATTATAGATCTATGGAGTGTTCTAGCTAGGATAGATGTATTGAAGGTTATTAAGGGTTAATTTTTTGTAAGCATGACATCAGAGCATCACATATGTATTTAATTAGGCTGTAAGGGTCAGTGCAGCACGGTCTATGAGGAAGGCGCAAGCTGAAACACGTAACATCAGTGCTGCACTGGCCTCAGGATGCTTTGATATGTAATTTTAAGCTTTCACACTCTCTGCCTCGCTTTCGAATTTTCTTATCAATTTCTGTGCCCAAAACACCATTGGGTCAGGCTAAAAACAATTGCATGTCATGGAAGGGGATGAACCCTGTATATATTCATAGTGAAATCAGTGGCCCAATGGTCATTAACCCTTTACAAAATATCTGTTACTTATTACAAAATGAGAATTATGTCACCTATGCCAGTGTTGGCATAAATTTCTGTGCCCAAAACAGCATTGGGCCAGGCTAAAAACAACTGCATGTCATGGAGGGGTATCTACCCTGTATATATTCATAGTGAAATCAGTGGCCCAATGGTCATTAACCCTTTGAAAATATCAGTTACTTATTAAAAAATGAGAATTAGAGCACCTATGCCAGAGTTGGTATCAATTTCGGTGCCCAAAACATTATTGGACCAGGCTAAAAACAATTGCATGTCATGGAGGGGGATCTACCCTGTATATATTCATAGTGAAATCAGTGGCCCAATAGTTATTAACCCTTTGAAAATATCTGTTACTTATTCATAAATTGTAATTACAGCACCAATGCCAGTGTTGGCATCAATTTCTGTGCCCAAAACACCATTGGGCCAGGGTAAAAAGAATTCCATGTCATGGAGGGGGATCTACCCTGTATATATTCATAGTTAAGTCAGTGGCCCAATGGTTATTAACCCTTTGCAAATATCAGTTACTTATTCAAAACGGAGAATTAAAGCACCTATGCCAGGGTTGGCATCAATTTCTGTGCCCAAAACACCATTGGGCTGGGCTAAAAGCAATTGCATGTCATGGAGGGGGATCTACCCTGTATATATTCATAGTGAAATCAGTGGCCCAATGGTTATTAACCCTTTGCAAATATCAGTTACTTATTAAAAAATGAGAATTAGAGCACCTATGCTAGGGTTGGCATCAATTTCTGCGCCCAAAACACCATTGGGCCAGGCTGAAACAATTGCATGTCATAGAGGGGGATCTACCCTGTATATATTCATAGTGAAATCAGTGGCCCAATGGTTATTACCCCTTCGTAAATATCTGTTACTTATTCAAAAATGGTAATTACAGTACTAATGCCAGTGTTGGCATCAAATTCTGTGTCCAAAACACCATTGGGTCAGGCTAAAAAAAATTGCATGTCATGGAGGGGGGTCTACCCTGTATATATTCATAATTAAATAAGTGGCCCAATGGTTATTAACCCTTTACAAAATATGTTACTTATTAAAAAATGGTAATTACAGCACCAATGCCAGTGTTGGCATCAATTTCTGTGCCCAAAATACCATTGGGCCAGGCTAAAAACAACTGCATGTCATGGAGGGGGATCTACCCTGTATATATTCATAGTTAAATCAGTGGCCCAATGGTTATTAACCCTTTGAAAATATCAGTTACTTATTCAAAATAGTAATATTAGTATTGGTGCCAACGTATGCCCTTTTTCAGTTTGTATATTCAATTGTTGTATTAAGGGATTCCACCTCTGTGTAACTACATTATATGAATCAAATTATTATTTAAAGAAAACTTTCCTTTTTATTTTAAAGTCCATTTAAACCAGTCTGACAAAAAATTTGAATAAGAAACCAACTTTCATGAATAAGAAACAGAATTTTACGAATAAGAAACAATCTTACAAATAAGAAACCAACCTCCTTGTCGTGTATTACTTGAGATAAATAGTTACAGAGCAGAGCTCACCTAGTGCTGTATGTGGGAGTGAGAGTGAACTGGGCGCCTCCCCCCGTACTGTGAGAGTAGTAGAACCAGGAAGTGACAGGAATGGCTCGGTAGGCCCGGTGGGTCACGGACATGGCGACTGATTCCAGCCAGCTGCCTACTGTGCTGTTGTCCGTGCGAGCCTGGCGGGAGAGTCCAGGCCGGGAGGAGCTGATGCTGCAGCTGAGTGTGGAGCCGGAAAATGCCAGAGACTTTAGGCTGTCTGTGCGGAGGTTAGAGGCGGCCCGCGGCCTGGGGAGTACGGTAAGTTGGGGGCGTCCTGTGTAACTGGAAATAGTTACTTTATGCACACACTATATGTACCCCATATATTGCCCACATGAACTCATTTGTGTGTACTTGTGCCGACTTTATTACCTACTGGCACTGCCAGGGAAAGCTGGTGTAGCACTCCTGCCAAGAACAGCACGTATCTTACTTTCCTATGTCACACAGTGTCAGAGACTCAAGGGACTAGCACCCCACTATATCATTCCCTCCCTGTCAGGAAAGGACTTGTACCCCACTATATCATTCCCTCCTTGTCACTGACAGGAAGGGACTTGTACCCCACTATATCACTCTCTGTCATAGGAAGTGCCTAGTACCTCACTAAACTAGTACCCCACTATATCATTCCCTCCCTGTCACTGACAGGAAAGGACTTGTACCCCACTATATCATTCCCTCCCTGTCAGGAAAGGACTTGTACCCCACTATATCATTCCCTCCTTGTCACTGACAGGAAGGGACTTGTACCCCACTATATCATTCCCTCCTTGTCACTGACAGGAAGGGACTTGTACCCCACTATATCACTCTCTGTCATAGGAAGTGCCTAGTACCTCACTAAACTAGTACCCCACTATATCATTCCCTCCCTGTCACTGACAGGAAAGGACTTGTACCCCACTATATCATTCCCTCCCTGTCACTGACAGGAAAGGACTTGTACCCCACTATATCATTCCCTCCCTGTCACTGACAGGAAAGGACTTGTACCCCACTATATCATTCCCTTCCTGTCACTGACAGGAAGGGACTTGTACCCCACTATTTCACCCTCTGTCATAGGAAGTGCCTAGTACCTCACTAAACTAGTACCCCACTATATCATTCCCTCCCTGTCACTGACAGGAAGGGACTTGTACTGCACTATATCACCCTCTGTCATAGGAAGGGGCTTGTACTGCACTATATCACCCTCTGTCATAGGAAGGGACTTGTACTGCACTATATCACCCTCTGTCATAGGAAGGGACTTGTACTGCACTATATCACCCTCTGTCATAGGAAGGGACTTGTACTGCACTATATCACCCTCTGTCATAGGAAGGGACTTGTACTGCACTATATCACCCTCTGTCATAGGAAGGGGCTTGTACTGCACTATATCACCCTCTGTCATAGGAAGGGACTTGTACTGCACTATATCACCCTCTGTCATAGGAAGGGACTTGTACTGCACTATATCACCCTCTGTCATAGGAAGGGACTTGTACTGCACTATATCACCCTCTGTCATAGGAAGGGACTTGTACTGCACTATATCACCCTCTGTCATAGGAAGGGACTTGTACTGCACTATATCACCCTCTGTCATAGGAAGGGACTTGTACTGCACTATATCACCCTCTGTCATAGGAAGGGACTTGTACTGCACTATATCACCCTCTGTCATAGGAAGGGACTTGTACTGCACTATATCACCCTCTGTCATAGGAAGGGACTAGTACTGCACTATATCACCCTCTGTCATAGGAAGGGACTTGTACCCCACTATATCACCCTCTGTCATAGGAAGGGACTTGTACCCCACTATATCACCCTCTGTCATAGGAAGGGACTTGTACCCCACTATATCACCCTCTGTCATAGGAAGGGACTAGTACCTCACTAAACTAGTACCCCACTATATCATTCCCTCCCTGTCACTGACAGGAAGGGACTTGTACTGCACTATATCACCCTCTGTCTTAGGAAGGGACTTGTACCCCACTATATAAACCTCTGTCAGTTACAGAAAGGGACTTGTACCCCACTATATAAACCTCTGTCAGTTACAGAAAGGGACTTGTACCCCACTATATCACCCCCTGTCACCGACATATACCCAACTATATCACTCTATCACTTACTGAAAGGAACTTGTACTCCATTATATAACTCTGACACTTACAAGAAAGTATACCAAGACAACAAAGCACATTAGATATAATTAAATTAGAATGTTATTTAAAATGTATGCTCTGTCTGAATAATGTAAAAAAAGGGTTTAGTGTTGTTTTATGATCTCACCTGTTGTTACAACAAGCACATGTACTGTATCGCCTGACTACTTACTATATTTACTCTGAATCATCACCTGCTTTGCCAGGAAAGAAATTATGTTTATCTCACTATCACTAACAGCCTATTCTTATATGGTCTATGACCTTAAAGGGACAGTCTACACCAGAATTGATATTGTTTAACAAGATAGCTAATCCCTTTATTACCCATTCTGTTATATAAATACACTTTTTACCTCTCTGATTACCTTGTATCTAAGCCTCTGCAGACTGCCCCTTATTAGAAAAGTGTTTCACAGTCAGCCAAGGGTTTTCCCTATTACTACTATTCCCCTAGCAAAAATAAATAAATACAATTAAAAAAATATATATTTCTCCAGCAGGAATTCTTCAACAATCTCAAGCCACGGGTACCAGGGTGTGGGACTAGAATTATATATAGAAGAAAAGGACCAGACTTCTCTTGATTTAACACATTATGCCTTTAATGTGATGTGTCATGGTGTGAGTATCAAGAAATGTCACATTCATGGTGTGTTAAATTAAGAAGGTGTGTGTGTGTGTGTATATATATATATATATTCACATTGGTGCCAAGAAAATTACTGTCGTACATTTTTGACAAATTTGTCAAGCCTTGCTCTATACCCCATCTATCAGTTTGAGATAGCGCTATGTTTGGACATCCTGAACGCTTTCTAAACTCCTGCAAGGTGACCATTTATCCCCCATAGCTGTTATGAACAGTCTGCCTAGAGTAAACATGGCATTATTGCTCCTGCTTGCAATGTTTTCTCTATGGTACCTAAAACTAAGTTCAATTGAGGCCTGAGCAGCTGTTAGAGTTCACTTTATTTAATCACTTGTTTTATGTGTGTGGCACCTTGCAGCGTGGCTCAAAAGTACAAGGAACCCATTTATTTTTTCATGATTCAGAGAGAGCATGCAATTATAAACAACTTTCTAATTTGTTTTGTTCTTTGTAGAAAAGCATACCTAGGTAGGCTCAGTAGCTAATTATTGGAGGCTGCACATATATGCCTCATATTATTGGCTCACCCTTTTGCATTACTGTTTCCTCAAAAAAGAATACCACGAGAATTAAAGGGACACTGAACCCAAATTTTTTCTTTCCTGATTCAGATAGAGCATGCAACTTTCTAATTTACTCCTATTATCAATTTTTCTTCAGTCTCTTGGTATCTTTAAAACCAAGAATGTTAGTATAGATGCCGGCCCATTTTTGGTGAACAACCTGGGTTCTTGCTGATTGATGGATAAATGCACCCACCAATAAACAAGTGCTGTCCATGTTTTAAACCAAAAATGGTCTCGCTCCTTAGCTTAGATGCCTTCTTTTTTAAATAAAGATAGCAAGAGAACAAAGAAACTGATAATCGAAGCAAATTAGAGAAAGTTGTTTAAAATTGAGTTTTCTATCTTTTGGATTTAATTTCACGTCAAGTAGCTTGTTTTTGGTATAGACTAGGAGGAATTTGCAAGCTGTGAGCTCTCTAACAAGTCTCACAAAGCATATGTGCGTAAGATCACAAAAGTAATGTAGTATATAGCGCCACAAGAGCAAATGCACAAGCTCACTAAAAAACCATGACCTAACTTAATCGTAAATAATGGACATAAAAGAGGGGATATAGGAGTGTAGGAAATGTACAAAGCATGCCAAGAGGACATTGTAAGCTAGAAAATAATAGTACATTTAAAGGGACATGAAACCTAAAGATTTTCTTTCATGATTTAGACAGAACATACAATTTTAAACAACTTTCCAGTTGACTTCTATTATTAAATTTGCTTCATTCTCTTGGTATTATTTGTTGAAGGAGCAGCAATGCACTACACATGGGTGAGCCAATGACAATCAGTATAAACAACCAACCACCAGTCAGCAGCTAGAACCTAGGTTATTTGCTGATCCTGAGTTAGCTAGATAAACCTTTCAGCAAATGATAACAAGAGAAAGAAGCTAATTAAATAATAGAAGTAAATTGGAAAGTTGTTTAAAATTGTATGCTCTAATTATGGCTTTACTGTCCCTTTAAGTGTCTTAAAACAAAATGCTCTATCTGAATTGTGCATCTTTAATTTTGACTTTCCTATCCCTTTAAAAACCTTTTGCTTTGGTGTAAAATATTGTGCTTTGTCCCACATTCTCTAGAAAGGCCAACACTCAAATTCTGTAAGTGAGAAATGCTGTAAATCAAGTAACTGGTTTGGGCATTTTGCAGCAGTTTGAAAACCTAGGTTTTAAGCTTTGCTGTTTGGTCTCTAGGGAGCGCGGGAAAAAGTAAAATTTGTGCACAACAGCAAGATGTGTTTAAAGGGACACTGAACCCATTTTTTTTCTTTCATGATTCAGATAGAGTGTGAAATTTTAAGCAACTTTCTAATTTACTCCTATTATCAATTTTTCTTCGTTCTCTTGCTATCTTTATTTTAAAAGCAGGAATGTAAATCTTAGCTGCCAGCCCATTTTAGGTTCAGCACCATGGATAGAGCTTGCTTATTGGAGACTGACTTTTACCCACCAATAAGCAAGCATAACCCAGGTTCTCAACCAAAAATGGGCCGGCTCCTATACATCACATTCCTGCTTTTTAAATAAAGATAGCAAGAGAACAAAGAAAATTTGGTCATAGGAGTAAATTAGAAAGTTGCCTAAAATTGCTGCTCTATCTGAATCATGAATAAAAAAAAATGTGTGTTTAATGTCCCTTTACTGCATCACACGTTATGTGCACCTCACAAGCTACTCGTACACATTGTGCCTAATGCTGTGAAAGACAAAAAGGGAATTAAAGGCATTATACTGAAGTAGGCTTAGGAGTGTGCATGTGTCTTGAGCACTACATGACCGCATTGTTTGTAACATGCACTATCCTGAACTTACCTAAGTATGCTCCCATGGAAAGGAAAATTTCAACAAAGGATTCTAAGAGAGAGATGGAAATAAATCAGATTGTTTTCAGTGCAGAGTTTAAAACGTTTTTATGTTTTACTTTCTAAGATGTAAATGTTTATTTACCTTTTTGTTGATTTTTTTTTTTTTTAAAAACTTAGTTTTTATTGGTTTTCAAGCATACATTTAACAATATATCAGTGCCTGTTCAGATTCATATTGTACAGGTGAAGAATTACAGTGTACATAGGAGTTGGTATTTGTGAGTGTTTTAGGGTAAGTTCATTGACAGTTGCTTGTTTTCGGGAAACGGTGATGGATCAGTTTGTTTCCGGGTTTAAGGTTCCAGGAATGATACGTCTTTTACTCAGGTGTATTCAGAGAGAGATCTTGATGTTATATAAGCGTTCAAACAATTATAACATAGTATAAACTAAAGCTGCAACAACTAATCTGCATAATCGATTATGAAAATAGTTGTCAACGAATCTCATAATCGATTAGTTGGTTTGTGCACAGCACCAGCTGCTTTACTCCAATAAGCTCCTGCACATGGTATTTTGTTTTATGGTTATGCCTTTAGCCTAAAGGACATCTACAGACATTTTACTTTTCACTTTTTCAGGACAGTATAAGTTTCTTTTTAAGTTTACATCTACTCCTGTCTTATCTGCAACCCAGAAATAATAGGAGTCATCATTTGGATTGTTTATATTTAATCAGGTGATTTGAGACTATGCTTTGTATGATATAGTGCTGAGCTTATTATTTACACCTAGCCCTAGATTGATGGCATTTGTTATATGAATTGATGCCACTATTACCTGTTTGCACAATTTTTAGGGGATCCCTTGCTATTGCTGATTTTATACACTCTGTAGATAAATGTGTAAGGCTGTGTCCTGTTACTGATATATTGGGGCTAATTTACCAATCACTGACATGATATGCTGTAGCGTTTCATGTCCGACAGACATCGCTGAATGCCAACAGCATACTCTGTCGGCATTTAACATTACACACGCAGTTCACCAGAACTGCTTGTGCAATGCCGCTCCCTGTAGATTTGCGCCCAATTAGCTGCTAGCAGGGGGTGTCAATCAGCCCGATCGTATAGAATCCGGGCGGATTGCAGACCGCAGCCTCAGAGGCAACTGACCAGTTATTGAGCAGCGGTCTTAAGACCGCTGCTTCATAACTGTTGTTTCCGGCGAGCCTGAAGGCTCTCGCGGAAACAGGAGTATCAAGTTCCATTCTTTAGCCTTTTTTGCCTTTTTTATATTTTTAATGAAATGGAATATGTACCAAATTCAACCTCTGTAAGTATATATCTTATTTTAAGAGTTGACTAGATATGTTTCCCCTAACATTATAGCTGGTTGTTTACCATTTCATATAGATATTCAAAATATTTTTATGTCATAATGAAGTCCAGGCTTACTTTAAGAGGCCCCATGCATTGGTGGAGAGCTAACAAACATAAATAGCCCACCTTGGTGAAATTGGCAAAACCCTACTTATGCATCTCAGGCATCTCAACACCATCTGAGCACCTCTCCCCTGCTGCAGGCAAAATAGCTTGCAAACAAAGTAAGCCAGCCTCAGCCAGGAGCAGGTGGACATGTTAACATTTTTGCATATCAATGCAAAGTTTCTGAAAGAGTGAATAACAGAATGTTATAAATGGTGGTAGTCTACCACTTACTAGTTCTATCTCTTTTCAGTTTGTGGATTTATTTTGCTTAATTATAAAAGTTTGTTCAGCTACTTAAAAAATTGGACCAACAATTCTGTTAATGTAACGTTTTAGTATGAAGTTTATATTTATAACACTCAGTATGTGGATTTTATTTTAAATAAAGAAAACATAATTTTTTATTTATACAATTAGTCGATTAATCGAAAAAATAATCGACCAATTAATCGAATATGAAAATAATCGTTAGTTGCAGCCCTAGTATAAACAATAAAGAAACATGTGGACTCATATAAGCAGGTTCAATTTCCTATTTAATAATTTCTAATATTACCAGTATAGTGTGTTGTTTGTCTCAATCAGGTTTTACAATTATGGGAGAATTACAAACCAGGAGGCAGGTCTGATGTAGTGTTTCGATCTCTTAAAGATTCCCAATAAAATTTGACATCTTAAGAATAATGGGAGTTTATTACGCTTATAATATCTGTATTGCTCTAGGGCAGAGCTTTCCAAACTTTTTATGTTGGTGACACACTTTTTAGACCTACATCATTTCGCAACACAGTAATTCAGTTGTACTGGCAAACAGGAGGTTAAACTAACTAACTTGTTTTAAGAGATACGGACACATACATAAATGATATAATAACGAAAGTTTAACACCACCAATAGCTACTTACTATTTAAATCGGATGTATGAGGTTGATGGGATGAACACAGTTTCTGTATATTTAGTGGAATATTAGATAAAGACACTCACATTTCATCATCAAGCATTTTTAAGCTTCCACTTCCTATCCATATATCAACAGCAGGAGCAGCAATGCACTACTGGGAGCTAGTTGCAAAAAAAACCCCTCTGACTTCAGCTCAGCGTTTAAGCTGCCGCCCTCAGAGCTCGGTGAGTCCGATTGACTACTGCCCGCGCTGCAAACACACTGCTGTCCCACTCACTGACTACACATGCAGTCACAAGCCGATTTAGGAGACTACACGTGCAGTCAGGAGCCAATGTGCTGCCAATGGGAATAGTTTCAGTTCCCACTGATCTGCGCCAATAGGTTAAGATGATCTGTGACCCCCTAGGTATCAATCACGTGTCAACCATGTGATATGCGAAGCAGGCAGGCAGAAAGTCAGAAACAAAAAAAAAATGTAAAAAAAAAAAAAAATTAAAAAAATTTGTGCTGAAGCAGGGACACACCTACACACTGCTGCCGACACACTAGTGTGTCCCGACACACAGTTTGGAAAGCTCTGCTCTAGGCGAAGGATTTCGTCCATTTTTTTTTGTATCCACAATTGGTGTGAAGGTATTAGAGAGGATTTCTTGTTCTGTTCTATTAGTAACTTGGCACTATTGATGCACATTTGTGTGAGTATGGAGCGTATTTTACACCTGCAATTTGTGCTTTTGTTTAACAGAGCTATTTCGGGTGTTAAAGGGACAAAAATGGGCCGGCATCTAAACTTACATTCTTACTTTTCTAATCAAGATACAAAGAGACTGAATAAATTTTGATAATAGGAGTAAATTAGAAAATTGCTTAAAATTGCATGCTTTGTCTGAATCATGAAAGAAAACATTTGGGTTCAGTGTCCCTTTAAGCTGAAGTCTGGTCCTAATAGTGATCTTAGTGTTTGTTCTATTGCCTTCCAGAAAGGGGTGATTTTAGAGCATTGCCACCACATATGTATCATAGTACCATTGGCTTTACAACCTCTCCAACAGAGCGGGGAGAAGGAGGGGTAGATTTTGTGGAGTTTGGATGGTGTTAAGTAGCAACGTAAAAGTACTTTGAAATTCAGTTCTAATAGTTGTGATGATGTGGAGGATTTGCGTTTGTTATTGTATATCTTTTCCCACTCTTTGTCTTCTAACTGTGAACCTAATTCATTGTGCCATTGTGGTGTGTATGGTGGTAGTAGGGGTTAGTCGGCTACATTGAGTATTGTTTTTAATTTGGAAAGGGAATCTCTAGGGATGGCTGTTAAGCAAAGGTGTTCAAAAGTGGTGGCCGCTTTAGTAAGATTATGTTTAGAGTGGTTATTTTGCAGGAAATGTTGCAATTGAGTGTTTAAGCCAAGAAATGATGGCTCCATTTAAAACATCTTGCATGTCAGTCCTTGGTTTTAATTTTCCTTTGTCCAGCACCCTTATGATGGGTATGGTGTCTGGTATCTCCTATGTTACTATTGGTTTCCCTATCAGTTCATATACCTCCCATAAATTCCATATTTGGGAATATTGGGGTTAGGGCAGATTGTGGTGTGGAGAGTTTGGGTGTGTTTTGGACCAAGTAGTCCCAGCTATTGAAGATATGATTATATAGAGGTGATTTGTGGTGTATAGGTGGCCTTAAGTTTTTAGGTATCTAGCAAATGGTCCCTGGATTGGGGGTTCTAAGGATTTACAAGTCCAGTGAGGCCCAGGCTTTAGCTTCTTTTTTGCTATGCCTATCTAATATGTGTTGTGATACTATTGCTTGATAAGTTTCTAGTTTTGGAACACCTAATCCACCTTTCTCCTACATTGGTGTGTCCGGTCCACGGCTTCATCCTTACTTGTGGGATATTCTCTTCCCCTACAGGAAATGGCAAAGAGAGCACACAGCAAGAGCTGTCCATATAGCCCCCCCTCTGGCTCCGCCCCCCAGTCATTCTCTTTGCCGCTCTGAACAAAAACACTCTATGCTGGTTGACACTATTGTGGGCTAAATCGATTGATTGATTGATTTATATCATATTTATATGACATTTGGAGTGTTTTGTGACTTTGAAACACTTTTGGGAACGTTTTTATTACGCCTGGCAGTTGTTTAGACGCCTAATCTAGTCAGGAAGGCCCCTTCACTCTGGTATGCAGAGGGAGGAGGCCTCATTTTCGCGCCTCAGTTGCGCAGTTACTTCTAGAGGCAGTGCATGCAGCTTCATGTGAGAGGGTCCTGTGACTGAAAAAACGGACTCAGGAAGGCTTATTTCTGTGGTGAATAACCCCCAAGGAAGGTAAAAGCAGCAGCAAGGTCTGTGGCAGGGACTGTAGTGTGTTTAAACCGGTAATTGAACAATTAGCTCCGGTTTGCTCATTTAAGGGGTTAGAGACTTGAAATTTGGTGTGCAATAAAAAAAAGCATTAGGACACTGGGGTGTAAATTTTGTAAAGATCGGATATTTCCTTCATAGTTTTTCAAACATTCAGAAATAAAGTGTGCTCTTTTTATTATTTAAAGAGACAGTCTTTATTGCATTAATAGCCTGCCAAAATCTGTCTAACATGTCGTCTGTACCTTCAGATAGCATATGTTCTGTGTGTATGGAGGCCAAGGTGGTTCCCCCTTTAAATGTATGTTCAAATTGTGCCATGGTGTCCAAACAAAGTAAGGACAGTACTGTCACATTTAATAAGGTTGCCCAAGATGATTCTTCAAATGAAGGTAGTGGGGATAGCTCATCATCCTCTCCTTCTGTGTCAACACCAGTTTTGCCCGCGCAGGTGACACCTAGTACATCTAGCGCGCCAATGCTTGTTACTATGCAGCAATTAAATGCAGTAATGGATAATTCTATAGCAAATCTTTTATCCAAACTGCCAGCATTTCCCAGAAAGCGTGATTGCTCAGTTTTAAATACAGAGGATGAGCAAGTGGGCGCTGACGATAATTTATCTGTTATACCCTCACATCAGTCTGAATTGGTAGTGAGGGAGGGTATGTCTGAGGGAGAAATTTCTGAATCAGGAAAAGTTTCTCAGCAGGCAGAACCTGATATCGTGGCATTTAAATTTAAGTTAGAACATCTCTGCGCCCTGCTTAAGGAGGTACTAACTACTCTTGATGATTGTGACTCTTTGGTGATTCCAGAGAAGTTGTGCAAAATTGGCAAATTCTTAGAGATCCCTGTGCACGCTGATGCCTTTCCGATACCCAAGAGGGTGGCGGACATAGTGACTAAGGAGTGGGAGAAGCCAGGTATACATTTGTTCCACCTCCTATATTTAAGAAAATGTTCCCCATTGTCGACCCCAGAAGGGACGCATGGCAAACGGTCCCTAAGGTTGAGGGGGCAGTTTCAACGTTGGCCAAGCGCACAACTATTCCTATTGAGGACAGTTGCGCTTTCAAAGATCCTATGGATAAAAAATTGGAGGGTTTGCTAAAAAAGATATTTGTTCAGCAAGGTTTCCTTCTCCAACCAATTTCGTGCATTATACCTGTCACCACGGCGGCGTCTTATCGGTTCGAGGAACTAGAAAATTCGCTACAAAGGGAGACTCCATATGATGAAGTCATGGACAGAATTCACGCACTAAAGTTGGCTAATTCCTTTATTTTGTATGCCGCTTTTCAATTGGCTAAATTAGCGGCGAAAAATTCAGGTTTTGCTATAGTGGCGCGCAGAGCGCTTTGGCTAAAATCTTGGTCGGCGGATGTGTCGTCCAAAACAAAATTGCTTAATATTCCCTTCAAAGGTAAGACCCTTTTCGGGCCAGAATTGAAGGAGATTATTTCAGACATCACTGGGGGAAAGGGCCATGCCCTCCCACAGGATAGGCCTTTTAAGGCTAAGAACAAATCTAATTTTCGTTCTTTTCGCAATTTCAGGAACGGACCGTCTCCTAACTCTGCAGCCTCTAGACAAGAGGGTAACACTTCCCAGCCTAAACCAGCATGGAAACCAATGCAAGGCTGGAACAAGGGTAAACAGGCCAAGAAGCCTGCGGCTGCTACCAAGACAGCATGAAGGGGTAGCCCCCGATCCGGGACCGGATCTAGTAGGGGGCAGACTTTCTCTCTTTGCTCAGGCTTGGGCAAGAGATGTTCCGGATCCCTGGGCACTAGAAATAGTCTCTCAGGGGTATCTTCTAGAATTCAAGGAACTTCCTCCAAGGGGAAGGTTCCACATGTCTCGCTTATCTTCAGACCAGATAAAGAGACAGGCATTCTTACATTGCGTAGGAGACCTATTAAAGATGGGAGTGATACACCCAGTTCCAACAGCGGAACAAGGTCTGGGTTTTTACTCAAACCTGTTTGTTGTTCCCAAAAAAGAGGGAACTTTCAGGCCAATTCTGGATTTAAAAATTCTAAACAAATTCCTCAGAGTTCCATCATTCAAAATGGAAACCATTCGGACGATTTTGCCAACAATCCAGGAGGGTCAATATATGACTACCGTGGACTTAAAGGATGCGTACCTGCATATTCCTATCCACAAAGATCATCCAGATCTTTGTAACCAGAGACTCACTCCGCTGGTGGTTGACTCAGGATCACCTGTCTCAGGGAATGAGTTTCCGCAGACCAGAGTGGGTCATCGTCACGACCGACGCCAGTCTCTTACGCTGGGGCGCGGTCTGGACTCCCTGAAAGCTCAGGGTCTATGGTCTCGGGAAGAATCTCTCCTCCCGATAAACATTTTGGAACTGAGAGCGATATTCAATGCTCTCCTGGCCTGGCCTCACCTAGCGAAGGCCAGGTTCATAAGATTTCAGTCGGACAATATGACGACTGTAGCGTACATCAATCATCAGGGGGGAACAAAGAGTTCCTTGGCGATGAGAGAGGTATCCAAGATCATCAAATGGGCGGAGGATCACTCCTGCCACCTATCTGCAATCCACATCCCAGGAGTAGACAACTGGGAGGCGGATTATTTGAGTCGTCAGACTTTCCATCCGGGGGAGTGGGAACTCCACCCGGAGGTCTTTGCCCAGTTAACTCAACTATGGGGCACTCCAGATATGGATCTGATGGCTTCTCATCAGAACTTCAAGGTTCCTCAATACGGGTCCAGATCCAGGGATCCCAGGGCGACACTGGTGGATGCATTAGTGGCGCCTTGGTCGTTCAATCTAGCTTATGTGTTTCCACCGTTCCCTCTCCTTCCCAGGCTTGTAGCCAGGATCAAACAGGAGAAGGCCTCTGTGATTCTAATAGCTCCTGCATGGCCACGCAGGACCTGGTATGCAGACCTGGTGAATGTCATCGGCTCCACCATGGAAGCTACCTTTGAGACAGGATCTTATAGTACAAGGTCCATTCGAACATCCAAATCTAGTCTCTCTGCAACTGACTGCTTGGAAATTGAACGCTTGATTCTATCTAAGCGTGGGTTTTCAGATTCAGTTATAGATACTCTGGTTCAAGCCAGAAAACCTGTAACTAGGAAAATTTACCATAAGATATGGCAAAAATATATCCATTGGTGTGAATCCAAGGGATTCTCTTGGAGTAAAATTAAAATTCCTAGGATTCTTTCCTTTCTCCAAGAGGGTTTGGATAAAGGTTTGTCAGCTAGTTCTTTAAAAGGACAGATATCTGCTCTGTCTGTTTTGTTACACAAACGTCTGGCAGCCGTGCCAGATGTACAGGCGTTTGTACAGGCGTTGGTTAGAATCAAGCCTGTCTACAGACCTATGACTCCTCCTTGGAGTCTAAATTTAGTTCTTTCAGTTCTTCAGGGGGTTCCGTTTGAACCCATGCATTCCATAGAGATTAAGTTACTATCTTGGAAAGTTCTGTTTTTGGTTGCTATTTCTTCTGCTAGAAGAGTTTCTGAATTGTCTGCTTTGCAGTGTACTTCTCCCTATCTGGTATTCCATACAGATAAGGTAGTTTTACGTACCAAGCCTGGTTTTCTTACAAAGGTTGTTTCCAACAGGAATATTAACCAGGAAATAGTTGTTCCTTCTCTGTGTCCGAATCCAGTTTCGAAGAAGGAACGTTTGTTACACAACCTAGATGTGGTCCGTGCTTTAAAATTCTATTTAAAAGCAACAAAGGATTTCAGACAGACATCATCCTTGTTTGTCGTTTATTCTAGTAAGAGGAGAGGGCAGAAAGCTACTGCTACCTCTCTTTCTTTTTGGCTGAAAAGCATCATCCGATTGGCTTACGAGACTGCTGGACGGCAGCCTCCTGAACGAATTACAGCTCACTCTACTAGAGCTTTGCCTTCCACATGGGCCTTCAAGAATGAGGCTTCTGTTGATCAGATCTGTAAGGCAGCGACTTGGTCTTCTCTGCATACTTTTGCCAAATTTTACAAATTCGATACTTATGCTTCTTCGGAGGCTGTTTTTGGGAGAAAGGTTTTGCAAGCCGTGGTGCCTTCCGTTTAGGTAACCTGACTTGTTCCCTCCCTTCATCCGTGTCCTAAAGCTTTGGTATTGGTTCCCAAGTAAGGATGAAGCCGTGGACCGGACACACCAATGTAGGAGAAAACAGAATTTATGTTTTCCTGATAAATTTCTTTCTCCTACGGTGTGTCCGGTCCACGGCCCGCCCTGGCTTTTAGTCAGGTTTAAAATTTTTATTTCTGTACACTACAGTCACCACGGCACCCTATAGTTTCTCCTTTTTCTCCTAGCAGTCGGTCGAATGACTGAGTGGCGGAGCCAGAGGGGGGGCTATATGGACAGCTCTTGCTATGTGCTCTCTTTGCTATTTCCTGTAGGGGAAGAGAATATCCCACAAGTAAGGATGAAGCCGTGGACCGGACACACCGTAGGAGAAAGAAATTTATCAGGTAAACGTAAATTCTATTTTTTCTAAGGATCGGTACATGGTTGTTGTGTTTATATGGGGACGTGTTCTTCCCCATATAAAGGTATTGATAAGTCTTTGGAGCTGTTGTTTGTAGAATTTAGGTAGTGTGATCAGGATGGTTTGGAAGATATAAAGTATTTTTGGGAGTGCCGTCATCTTAATTGCTTGGATTCTCCCCCACCATGTGAGTGGTTTGTCCTGCCAGGTACGTAGGGTATGTTGAATGGAAGTGAGTACATTTTGTAGTTGTTGTGAAATGCTGAGGGTTAATTGTACTCCTAGGTATTTCAATTGGAAGGTTTGGGGTTTGTATGGGCATATAGTCTGTAGGTGTTGTAATTCATGTTGAGTGAGGGAAATATTGAGAATTTCAGATTTCTGTTGATCAGGAAATTGAATAAGTCACTAAAAGTGTCAAATTCGGTTAGAAGTGGCGGTATTGATGTTGTGGGGGACCAGTGTTAATTTCGTCGACTAAAACTAGACTAAAATGACTATAAAACTAAAGAGATTCTGATGACTAAAATACGACTAAAACTAAAATGACATTTTGGTCAAAAGACAATGACTAAAACTAAATCAAAATGACATTTTGGTCAAAAGACTATGACTAAAACTAAATCAAAATTTGCTGACAAAAAACATTTTATGCAAGGTGTTATAATCAATCCATATCCAATTACTGCTCTTTTGTAAAATTTACGAAACTTAATTTTATTAAATTTTAAGATAAACACGTTATATACCACAACAGTTAAATCTGTTAAATCTGTATTGCATGTTCAAACCTTAACAACGTTAATAAACCCTTTACTCCAGGAGTATATAATGAGTTTGGAAGTTCTAGAGCAGTGCTAATATCGTTGCCAAAAATGTTTTGAATCTGTGAACAAACAATTGATTCTTCCTATAGAAATAAGCATAAACCACGAATATGGGTTTAAGTTATGCTGTGCCTGTGCTAGCTGCAGAAACTTTTTGTTGTGTTGAGTTACTTGATACTTGTTTTAATTATTAACAGAGAACTGTTTAAGTTTTTATATTGGGTAATATGTTCAATACAGCCAATACAGCTTACAGTTAGTTTTTTTAATATTTTATAGTTGCACTTCTGTTTGTTTATGAAACTTGGTTTTATTTAATTTTAAGTTTAATAAAGATGTTACATATCACAACGGCTAAATCTGTCTGTATTGCATGTTTAAACCTTAATACCATAAATATTAACATGTGTTATGTTTACTCCTGGAGTATGTAATCAGTTTGCAAATTTTAGAGAAATGCTTAAATAATGCATTACACTTTAACTAAACCCCTTAGATTTTAGTCGACTAAAATCTAGTGGAGATTCAATCGACTAAAACTAAAACAATTCAGATGACTAAAATACGACTAAAACTAAAATGGCATTTTAGTCAAAAGACTAAAACTAAGACTAAATTGAAATTTGGCGTCAAAATTAACACTGTGGGGGACTAAAGGGCGAGTAGGACATCGTCAGCAACCATTGATATTGTGTAGTCATTTGGGCCTATAGATACTCCTGCAATATTTGGGTTTGTTCCTATGTGGGACGCCAATGATTCCATTGTTAAAGTGAATGTAAATTTTGATGCTAAAGTGTCTGGTTTTTAAAAATTCGATTAAAAACAGGGGCACTTTTAATTCATCAAAATTTACATTTCACTCGTGTTGTGAAAAAATACTTACCTTTTAATCTTCACAGCAGCTCCAGCTTCCTCCACCCGTTGCAAAGCCTCTTCCTGGGTCTAAAATGAGGAATCCGGCTTCCTTCAATCACAGCGTTGAATCAGACACTGATTCTCTCGGGGTGGAAGCTGTGATTGGAGGATGACCTATCCTTCATTTCTGACATCAGAAATGGCTTGTGACGACCGGAGGAAGTTAGAGCTGCTGTGAAGATTAAAAGGTAAGGTTTTTTTTTTTTTTTTCTTCACAACAGGAGTGAAATGTAAATTTTGATGAATAAAAGTGCCCCTGTTTTTGATCAAATTTTTAAAAACCGGGCACTTAAGCATCAAAATTTACATTCACTTGAAGACGAATTGTATAGGGGATAATGGGCAGCCCTGCCTAGTACCGTTTGAAATGGGAAAACTTGAAGAGAGTACCCCATTTGTTCTAACTTTAGCTGTGGGCTCGGAATATAGGTGGAATATCCTTTTAATCATTGTTTCTCCTAAGCTGAAATGGTATAGTGTTCTATGTAAGAAGGTCCAATTTAACCTGTCAAAGGCTTTTCAGTAGAGACCAGGACAATTTGAATATTTTTTGTTTTTGTGTGTTCCACTAAACGTAGAACTCTAATAGTGTTGTCTCTGGTCTCTCTGAGCGGCACAAATCCTGCTTGATCAATATGGACAATCATTGGCAATTTTGAGTTAATTCGTCTTGCAATTATTTTTGCATATATATTTTTTTTGCTTGTGTTATTTGTTGATTTCCCTTGTTTGTGTATTACGGATATATGTGCTTCTAATTGTTGGGGTGGGGGAGTGTCTATCTCCATCTAGTGCATTAAACATGTTGACCATGTGAGGTGTTAAAATTTGCCTGAATGGTTTGTAGTAAAAATTGGTTTGTCAATCTGGGCCAGGGCTTTTTTGTATGGGGGTACTTTTGATAGCCTCTAGGATTTCTTGTGGGCTTATAGGGTTTTTTAGAGCTTTAGATAGTGTGTCTGGTATTTTTGGTAAGTGTGCAGATTCTAGGTATTGGTCTATTGTAAGGATATTGGAGGAGTTGTTAGTGGGTGGGATATTGTACAGTCTACTATAGTAAGAGCTAAAGATTTGTGTTATCTCCCTACAGTCATGGGACGCCGCATTATTTTGGCTGAGCATTTTGTGTATGTAGTTCGCATATTTCTGTTTTTTGAGGGCTCTAGCTAGCAGAGTTCCGGCTTTGTTTCCTTCTGTGAAGTACAGTTTTTTAAGATAATAGGCTCTTTTATGAGCCTCTTTATTTAGTAAGTTGTTTAAGTTCTGTCTAGTTTTTTGTAGATTATTGGCATTAGTGTTACATTTGGGATTAATCATGTGTTTATTTTCCGCATCATGTAATATGCTTATTAGTTTACAGTACTCTGCTTTGTGGGCTTCCCAGATGATTTGTGGAGAAGATTGAGTGATATTATTATGTTGGAAATAGTCCGTGAGTGTGCAAGGGATCTTTCTCTTGTTAAGTGTGTTCAGTCCACGGGTCATCCATTACTTATGGGATATATTCTCCTTCCCAACAGGAAGTTGCAAGAGGATCACCCAAGCAGAGCTGCTATATAGCTCCTCCCCTCACATGTCATATCCAGTCATTCTCTTGCAACCCTCAACAAAGAAGGAGGTCGCGGGAGGAGTTGGAGTTTTTACTTAATTATTCTTCAATCAAAAGTTTGTTATTTTAAATGGCACCGGAGTGTGCTGTTTTTCTATCTCAGGCAGTATTTGGAAGAAGAAACTGCCTGCGTTTTCTATGATCTTAGCAGGCGTAACTAAGATCCACTGGCTGTTCTCGACATTCTGAGGAGTGGGGTAACTTCAGAACATGGGAATAGCATGCGGGGTCCCCCGCAAATGAGGTATATGCAGTATAATATTTTCTGGGAATGGAATTGACTAAGAAAACACTGCTGTTACCCGTATGATGTAAGTACAGCCTTAAATGCAGTAGTAGTGACTGGTATCAGGCTGATAAATGTATGCACAGTAGAGTTATTTTCTAGGGACTAGAACTTGACTGAGAAAATACTGTTAATACTGAAATAATGCTTAAGCCTTATCTACAGTGGAAGCGACTGGTAGCAGGCTTAGTGATAACTTTGCATGACATTTAAAAGAAGTTTGTTTTCAAAACGTTTACTGGCATGTTATTCGTTTTGTGAGGTACTTTGGTGATAAATCCTTTTGGGCATGAATTTTTTTCTCTTTTTTTCCACATGGCTAACGTATATTTCTGCATAGAAACCGTTATATCAGGTCTCCCACTGTTGTAAATGAGCGGGAGGTGCCTTTTTTAGCGCCTTGTTGCGCAGTTAAAATTCTAGCACAGTCTTCCTGCTTCTTCCTCCTTGATCCAGGACGTCTCTAGAGAGCTCAGGGGTCTTCAAAATTCGTTTTTGAGGGAGGTAATCAGTCACAGCAGACCTGTGACAGTGTGTTTGACTGTGATAAAAACGTTAAATCTTAATTTGCTATCAGTTTTTTTTTTGGGTACTGAGGGGTTAATCATCCTTTTGCTAATGGGTGCAATCCTCTGCTAATTAATACATTTAAAGAATGGTTGACTATAACTGAATTGGTTCTTTGTTATTCAACTGTTTTTAAAAAAAAAGCGCTGCAGCGTTTTTTATATTGCTTGTAAACTTATTGAAGTAATTTCCAAGCTTGCTAGCTTCATTGCTAGTCTGTTTAAACATGTCTGATACAGAGGAATCTGCTTGTTCATTATGTTTAAAAGCCGATGTGGAGCCCAATAGAAATATGTGTACCAATTGTATTGATATTACTTTGAATAAAAGTCAATCTGTACCGATAAAGAAATTATCACCAGACGAGGGGGAAGTTATGCCGTCTAACTCTCCTCACGTGTCAGTACCTTCGTCTCCCGCTCGGGAGGTGCGTGAGATTGAGGCGCCAAGTACATCAAGGCCCTTACAAATCACTTTACATGATATGGCTAATGTTATGAAAGAAGTATTATACAATATGCCCGAGTTAAGAGGCAAGCGCGACAGCTCTGGGTTAAGGACAGAGCGCGCCGATGACACGAGAGCCATGTCTGATACTGCGTCACAATTTGCAGAACATGAGGACGGAGAGCTTCATTCTGTGGGTGACGGTTCTGATTCGGGGAGACCGGATTCAGAAATTTCAAATTTTAAATTTAAGCTTGAGAACCTCCGCGTGTTGCTAGGGGAGGTTTTAGCGGCTCTGAATGATTGTGACACGGTGGCAATCCCAGAGAAATTATGTAGGCTGGATAAATACTATGCGGTACCGGTGTGTACTGACGTTTTTCCTATACCAAAGAGGCTTACAGAGATTATTAGCAAGGAGTGGGATAGACCCGGTGTGCCTTTTTCCCCTCCTCCGATATTTAGAAAAATGTTCCCTATAGACGCCACCACACGAGACTTATGGCAGACGGTCCCTAAGGTGGAGGGAGCAGTTTCTACTTTAGCCAAGCGTACCACTATCCCGGTGGAGGATAGCTGTGCTTTCTCAGATCCAATGGATAAAAAATTAGAGGGTTACCTTCAGAAAATGTTTGTTCAACAAGGTTTTATATTCAGCCTCTTGCATGCATTGCGCCTGTCACTGCTGCAGCGGCATTCTGGTTTGAGTCTCTGGAAGAGGCGATTCGCACAGCACCATTGGATGAGTCTTTGAGCAAGATTAGAACCCTTAAGCTTGCTAATGCGTTTGTTTCGGATGCCGTAGTGCATTTAACCAAACTTACGGCTAAGAATTCCGGATTCGCCATACAGGCGCGCAGAGCGCTATGGCTTAAATCCTGGTCAGCAGATGTAACTTCTAAGTCTAAACTACTGAACATTCCTTTCAAAGGGCAGACCTTATTCGGGCCCGGCTTGAAGGAAATTATTGCTGACATTACTGGAGGTAAGGGCCACACCCTTCCTCAGGACAGGGCCAAATCAAAGGCCAAACAGTCTAATTTTCGTGCCTTTCGTAATTTCAAGGCAGGAGCAGCATCAACTTCCTCCGCTCCAAAACAGGAAGGAACTACTGCTCGTTACAGACAAGGTTGGAAACGCAAACAGTCATGGAACAAGGGCAAGCAGGCCAGAAAGCCTACTTCCGCCCCTAAGACAGCATGAAGACAGGGCCCCCTTTCCGGAGACGGATCTAGTGGGGGGCAGACTTTCTCTCTTCGCCCAGGCTTGGGCAAGAGATGTACAGGATCCCTGGACGTTGGAGATTATATCTCAGGGATACCTTCTGGATTTCAAAACTTCTCCTCCACAAGGGAGGTTTCATCTGTCAAGGTTATCAACAAACCTAGTAAAGAAAGAGGCATTTCTACAATGTGTACAAGACCTCTTAGTGATGGGAGTGATCCACCCAGTTCCGCGGACGGAACAGGGGCAAGGGTTTTATTCAAATCTGTTTGTGGTTCCCAAAAAAGAGGGAACCTTCAGACCAATCTTAGACTTAAAGATCTTAAACAAATTCCTAAGGGTTCCATCGTTCAAGATGGAAACCATTCGGACCATCCTACCCATGATCCAAGAGGGTCAATATATGACCACAGTGGACTTAAAGGATGCCTACCTTCACATACCGATTCACAGAGATCATTATCGGTACCTAAGGTTTGCCTTTCTAGACAGGCATTACCAGTTTGTATCTCTTCCCTTCGGGTTGGCTTCGGCCCCGAGAATTTTTACAAAGGTTCTGGGCTCACTTCTGGCGGTACTAAGACCACGAGGCATAGCGGTGGCTCCGTACCTAGACGACATTCTGATACAAGCGTCAAGTTTTCAAAATGCAAAGTCTCATACAGAGATAGTTCTAGCATTTCTGAGGTCGCATGGGTGGAAAGTGAACGTGGAAAAGAGTTCTCTGTTACCACTCACAAGGGTCCCTTTTCTAGGGACTCTTATAGATTCTGTAGAGATGAAGATTTACCTGACGGAGTCCAGGTTTTTAAAGATTCTCAATGCTTGCCGTGTCCTTCACTCCATTCCAAGCCCATCAGTAGCTCAGTGCATGGAAGTAATCGGCTTAATGGTCGCGGTAATGGACATAGTGCCATTTGCGCGCCTACATCTCAGACCGCTGCAACTATGCATGCTAAGTCAATGGAACGGGGATTACTCAGATCTGTCCCCTTTGCTAAATCTGGACCAGAAGACCAGAGATTCTCTTCTCTGGTGGTTATCACGGGTTCATCTGTCCAAAGGAATGACTTTTCGCAGACCAGATTGGACGATTGTAACAGATGCCAGCCTTCTAGGCTGGGGAGCAGTCTGGAACTCCCTGAAGGCTCAGGGATCGTGGACTCAGGAGGAAAAACTCCTCCCGATAAACATTCTAGAATTAAGAGCAATATTCAATGCTCTTCTAGCTTGGCCTCAGTTAGCAACACTGAGGTTCATCAGATTTCAGTCGGACAACATCACGACTGTGGCTTACATCAATCATCAAGGGGGAACCAGGAGTTCCCTAGCGATGTTGGAAGTCTCGAAGATAATTCGCTGGGCAGAGTCTCACTCTTGCCACCTGTCAGCGATCTACATCCCAGGCGTGGAGAACTGGGGGGGCGGATTTTCTAAGTCGCCAGACTTGGGGAGTGGGAACTTCACCCGGAGGTATTTGCTCAACTGATTCATCGTTGGGGCAAACCAGATCTGGATCTCATGGCATCTCGCCAGAACGCCAAGCTTCCTTGTTACGGATCCAGGGACCCGGGTGCAGTGCTGGTAGATGCACTAGCAGCCCCTTGGGTTTTCAACATAGCTTATGTGTTTCTACCTTTTCCGTTGCTACCTCGACTGATTGCCAGGATCAAACAGGAGAGAGCATCTGTGATTCTGATAGCGCCTGCGTGGCCACGCAGGACCTGGTATGCAGACCTAGTGGACATGTCGTCCTGTCCACCATGGTCTCTACCCCTGAGGCAGGACCTTCTAATTCAGGGTCCTTTCAACCATCCAAACCTAATTTCTCTGAGGCTGACTGCTTGGAAATTGAATGCTTGATTCTATCAAAGCGTGGGTTTTCGGATTCGGTTATTGATACATTAATACAGGCTCGGAAACCTGTTACCAGAAAAATTTACCATAAAATATGGCGTAAATATTTATATTGGTGTGAATCCAAGAGTTACTCATGGAGTAGGGTTAGGATTCCTAGGATATTGTCCTTTCTACAAGAGGGTTTAGAAAAGGGCTTATCCGCTAGTTCACTAAAGGGACAGATTTCTGCTCTGTCTATTCTTTTACACAAGCGTCTGGCAGAGAATCCAGACGTCCAGGCCTTTTGTCAGGCTTTGACTAGAATTAAGCCTGTGTTTAAAACTGTTGCTCCTCCTTGGAGCTTAAACTTGGTTCTTAAAGTTCTTCAGGGTGTTCCGTTTGAACCCCTTCATTCCATTGATATTAAGCTTTTATCTTGGAAAGTTCTGTTTTTGATGGCTATTTCCTCGGCTCGAAGAGTCTCGGAGTTATCTGCCTTACATTGCGATTCCCCTTATCTGATCTTTCATTCAGACAAGGTAGTCCTGCGTACTAAACCTGGATTTTTACCTAAGGTTGTTTCTAACAGGAATATCAATCAAGAGATTGTTGTTCCATCATTATGTCCTAATCCTTCTTCAAAGAAGGAACGTCTTTTGCATAATCTAGACGTGGTCCGTGCCCTGAAGTTCTACTTGCAGGCAACTAAAGATTTTCGGCAAACTTCTTCTCTGTTTGTCGTTTACTCTGGACAGAGGAGAGGTCAAAAGGCTTCGGCTACCTCTCTCTCTTTTTGGCTTCGTAGCATAATACGTTTTAGCCTATGAGACTGCTGGACAGCAGCCTCCTGAAAGAATTACAGCTCATTCCACTAGAGCTGTGGCTTCCACCTGGGCCTTTAAGAATGAGGCCTCTGTTGAACAGATTTGCAAGGCTGCAACTTGGTCTTCGCTTCATACTTTTTCCAAATTTTCCAAATTTGACACTTTTGCTTCTTCGGAGGCTGTTTTTGGGAGTAAGGTTCTACGGGCAGTGGTTCCTTCTGTTTAATGTTCCTGCCTTGTCCCTCCCATCATCCGTGTACTTTAGCTTTGGTATTGGTATCCCATAAGTAATGGATGACCCGTGGACTGAACACACTTAACAAGAGAAAACATAATTTATGCTTACCTGATAAATTTATTTCTCTTGTAGTCTGTTCAGTCCACGGCCCGCCCTGTCTTTTTTTTGAGGCAGGTTCTAAATTTTAAATTATAACTCCAGTCACCACTGCACCCTATAGTTTCTCCTTCCTCGTCTTGTTTCGGTCGAATGACTGGATATGACATGTGAGGGGAGGAGCTATATAGCAGCTCTGCTTGGGTGATCCTCTTGCAACTTCCTGTTGGGAAGGAGAATATATCCCATAAGTAATGGATGACCCGTGGACTGAACACACTACAAGAGAAATAAATTTATCAGGTAAGCATAAATTATGTTTTTCTAATATGGGAGGTTGGAGTAGGAGGGTATTATCTAATCTCCAGATGAAATCTGTGGTTGGGCGTTCCGGCCATTCTATGGTTAACGAGACTGATGAGTGATCTGACCATGGAGTCGGGTCAATATCTGAGTCTCGGGCTAATGGTAGGCCTACTTGGTCTATGCATATATAATCAAGTCTTGAATGAGTTTTACATGGGTTTGAGAAGAAGGTGAAGGTTTTTTTTGGGATGGGTGGTGAATTCTCCAGTATAGAATGGTGACTGAGTGTAGACATTAAATGATTGTTTTAATGGATTTCTGGGTTTGTGAGCTTCTAGATTGGGAACAGTCTAGTGGGGGATTAAGAGCTACATTAAAGTCCCCTGCTAATAGTATGATACCCTTAACTATCCCCAATAATTCCTTAGTCAGCTTTTTAAAAAATCGTGCCTGTCCTGTGTTTGGAGCGTAGACATTAGTCTGTGTATTTGGATTGGATTGTAAAGGGGAGAAAGTGGTGGAAAAGAATACCTACTTCATTCTTTTTGGTATCTCTATGGGAAGTAAAGTATCCCATAGGGTAATGTTTAGAGATAAACTTCGGTTCTGATTTTTTTTTTTAAGGAAGTGAGTTTCTTGTAGAAAAAGTGATTTTAGCTTTTTTTTGCTTATGAAACTAATTGAGGGCAATTGACCTTTTTTTTGTAGTTGGAGAGTTAAGGCCTTTGGTGTTCTGTGTTGTGAGTTTAAATTTATGAGGGGCCATTATTATAGATATGGGTGAAGAGAGATATGACTTGTGTTTTTTAGGAGTATAGATATTTGGTTTGATTTGCCTTCGTGTGGTAGGTGTTTTAATTGGGAGGTAGAGGAATCTTTAATCGTAGCATATATATGTTGTATATGGAATGGAACCTGCATTTTGAAAAAATATAACAATAGCAAACAAAACAGTAACGAGTAACAATAAAACAATAATTCAATACAAATGCATATGTTAATATACAATATAACAGTAGTAAGTGAGGGGGAGTACTTTGTAGTTCACAACTAAGGGTAAACTTTAAAGAGGTAGCAACAATTGGTTTTGAATGGGAGGTAGTATGGGAAGCTGTAGATCCTTAAGGGGGTATAAATGAGCTTAAGCTTGTGTCCTTGTGCAATTGGCAGTCTAAACAGTATGAGTTCAGTTTTACAAAGGTTGTATACTCACTTCAATAGATGGGGTAGTTACTAGATGTAACTTACGTTCCATAGAAGGTAATAGTGTGTTAAGTTGAAGACAGTCATGTTGGGTCTATGGCAGCAGGAGGGGAGTTGAGTGCGAATGTAGCTCTCTTCCTGCTCACGTTTGTTCTCTGGGGTTTCGGGTCTTGCGGTGCATGGTGTTCTCGTATAAGAGAAGGTGGTTTTCGTGGAGTGATGTTGAGTTGTTTGTAGAAGGATTCCAAGTCTTCGGAAGTTCTGTAGATGGCAACTTGAGAGCCCATAATAACTTTAATGCTGGATGGGAAGCCCCACCTGTAGGGGATTTTGAGGTCTTGAAGGTGTGAGGTTAAATATTTAGCTTCCCTGCGTCTGTCTAGCGTTATTAGGCTGTCTTTATCTGTGTATAGCTGGAATTCCATGATGATGTCCCTTGGTGGTTTATCCTCTGGTGGCTTAGGCCTTAGGGCCCTGTGCACTCTTTCTAGTGGTATATTGGGAATATCAGTTGATTGTAGTAGATATTAAAACAAACTTTGGAGGTATTGAGGAGTTTGATTCGGTGTGCTTCTTTGTGATACACCTCTTATTCTGATATTGCTTATACGTCCTCTGTTGTCCAAGTCTTCTATATGGAGTTGCATTTGTTGTATCATTGAGTCGTGTGTTTCTGCAGTTCGGTTCTGTCGTTCACTATCGTTGTTAATTTGGTCCATAGTTTCTTCTAGGTATGCGACTCTGTCACCCAAATCTGATATGTCCTTTTTAACCTCTGCCAGACCCTCTTTGATTAATTTTCCAACCGTTGATAAGAAGGATGTAAAGTCTGCTTTAGTTGGCAAGTTGTAGATATCTGTCATTTTTAAGGGGATCGCTGTCTTGTTGTGTTGGCGGGCTTATTTCAGTCTCTTGGGACTCTGTTTCTATTTCTTGTGAAATTGTGTGATCTGTTTCAGCAATTTTTTAGCACTTTAAAAAAGTTATTTAGCTTCACATAAGCTGATATGGGACCGTTGGTCGTTTTATCCTGTCTAGATATCCTCCTAGATGCCATTTTGAGTAAACCTGTTGATTGCTTCTTATTTTAGTATGTCGGCTTAATGCAGCCGGTTATTGGAGTGTCAAGTTCTTCAGCAAGAGGTGCTATATTGGACTGGATTGGGTTAAGGCCTTTGGTAATGGCTTCTTGCTTGAATAGTCCTAGTATATTGGATAGAGGAGTATGTTTTGTGTTGCTTAATAGTCAGTGATTGATAGGTATCAGTCCGATTATAAGAAGTTAGTTAACTCTTTATGTCTTAAGATGTAGCATGGTATCTGCGTTGTGTTTATTTTACTATTTGCTTTCCAGTGCTAATATAAAGCCAGGTAATTAAGCAGTCCGGCTATTGTGGTATCTGGCTAAACTGTTATTTTTGCCTGTGACACAACGTGTTAATAGCAGTAAGTAGATATTCTTACCAAATCTTGGTGGTTTCTGCGCACCGGAGTGTGCTGTTAGTGAGTCTTCCAGCCGGGTGATTTATATGCTGTGCTGTTCGCGGTGCATAAACTGCGTGGTGAACGAGGGCCTCAAAGTAAGGTGTGTTTGTTTTTTTTTTTTTTTTTTTTTTTTTTTAATGAGGCTGTGCTGATAATCTTCCTTTTTAGGCCTTTGACACGTGATGCGGCCGGCTGGATCAGTGCTTTCCGGCTTCTGAGCACATCAGTCTGTCGCTCTGTGTTTTATGCTCAAGTCAACTGCTTTTGATCTTGGTTTGAGCACCAGGGTCATCCGGATCTGTCTAGGAAAGCCGCCCTGCTACGGAGCACTAGAAACTTGCGGCCATGTTGGGCGATAGCCGACTCCGCCCCCTTTTTAATTTTCATGCTTATGCGCTCCTCAGAAATAAATATAACGTTTCATCCTTATGTGCATTAACTATTTTGCAGAGAATTGTATGTTTATAACTGGTGTGTATGTCTGTGGGCATCTAGCTGGCCCATAGAGACTGAAGGTATCTAACCCTAGATCTTTGGGTATCTAGCTGGCAGAGAGAGACTGCAGGTATCTAACCTGAGATCTATGGGCATCTAACTGGCAGAGAGAGAATGAATATATCTAACCCTAAATCTGTGGGCATCTAGCTGACAGAGAGAGACTGAAGGTATTTAACCCTAGATCTGAGGGCATCTAGCTGGCACAAATAAACTGCAGGTATCTAACCTGAGGACATCCTGCTGGCACAGAGAGACTGCAGGTATCTAACCTGAGGACATCCTGCTGGCACAGAGAGACTGCAGGTATCTAACCTGAGGACATCCTGCTGGCACAGAGAGACTGCAGGTATCTAACCTGAGGACATCCTGCTGGCACAGAGAGACTACATGTATCTAACCAGAGATCTTAGGGCCTCTAGCTGGTACAGAGAGACTGCAGGTATCTAACCAGAGATCTTAGGGCATCTAGCTGGTACAGAGAGACTGCAGGTATCTAACCTGAGATCTGAGGGCCTCTAGCTGGTACAGAGAGACTGCAGGTATCTAACCTGAGATCTGAGGGCATCTAGCTTGCACAGAGAGACTGCAGTTATCTAACCTTAGGGCATCCTGCTGGCACAGAGAGACTGCAGGTATCTAACCTGTGGACATCCTGCTGGCACAGAGAGACTGCAGGTATCTAACCTGAGGACATCCTGCTGGCGCAGAGAGACTGCAGGTATCTAACCTGAGGGCATCCTGCTGGCACAGAGAGACTACATGTATCTAACCAGAGATCTTAGGGCATCTAGCTGGTACAGAGAGACTGCAGGTATCTAACCTGAGGGCCTCTAGCTGGTACAGAGAGACTGCAGGTATCTAACCTGAGATCTGAGGGCCTCTAGCTGGTACAGAGAGACTGCAGGTATCTAACCTGAGATCTTAGGGCCTCTAGCTGGTACAGAGAGACTGCAGGTATCTAACCTGAGATCTTAGGGCATCTAGCTGGTACAGAGAGACTGCAGGTATCTAACCTGAGATCTGAGGGCCTCTAGCTGGTACAGAGAGACTGCAGGTATCTAACCAGAGATCTTAGGGCATCTAGCTGGTACAGAGAGACTGCAGGTATCTAACCTGAGATATGAGGGCCTCTAGCTGGTACAGAGAGACTGCAGGTATCTAACGAGAGATCTTAGGGCCTCTAGCTGGTACAGAGAGACTGCAT